>NW_027365605.1:0-102463 GCF_046119375.1 Phyllobates terribilis | reverse complement strand
CATGATAAAGAAGATTCAAAGAGAGTGAGATGCCAGCTCCTTTCATTCAGTCAGTAGCTTCAAACATTTCTGGTATATGAATAACATGATGTTTTTCAATGGCAAAAATCAATGAATATTGTAAATGCACAAACAGTAATTTCTCCGCATTGCAAGGGCAATCCTTCTGAAATTTTTGCTTTTTCTGCTCTCTTAGCATGATAAAAAGATTCCAGCTCCTTTCTTCAGTCAGTAGCTTCAATCATTCTGACGTTTCAATGGCAAAAATCAATGAATATTGTTAGATGCACAACAGTAATTTCTCCGCATTGCAAGGTGGCAATTCTGAATTTTTGCTTTTTCTGCTCCTCTTAGCATGATAAAGAAGATTCAAAGAGAGTGAGATGCCAGCTCCTTTCATTCAGTCAGTAGCTTCAATCATTTCTGGGAAGTTTTTCAATGGCAAAAATCAATGAATATTGTAAATGCACAAACAGTAATTTCTTCCGCATTGCAAGGTGCAATTCTGAAATTTTTTGCTTTTTCCTGCTCCTCTTAGCATGATAAAGAAGATTCAAGAGAGTGAGATGCCAGCTCCTTTCATTCAGTCAGTAGCTTCAATCATTTCTGGACGTTTTTCAATGGCAAAAATCAATGAATATTGTAAATGCACAAACAGTAATTTCTCCGCATTGCAAGTGCAATTCTGAAATTTTTTGCTTTTTCCTGCTCCTCTTAGCATGATAAAGAAGATTCAAAGAGAGTGAGATGCCAGCTCCTTTCATTCAGTCAGTAGCTTCAATCATTCTGGAAGTTTTTCAATGGCAAAAATTAATGAATATTGTAAATGCACAAACAGTAATTTCTCAGCATTGCAAGGTGCAATTCTGAAATTTTTGCTTTTTCCTGCTCCTCTTAGCATGATAAAGAAGATTCAAAAGAGAGTGAGATGCCAGCTCCTTTCATTCAGTCAGTAGCTTCAATCATTTCTGGACGTTTTCAATGGCAAAAATCAATGAATATTGTAAATGCACAAACAGTAATTTCTCCGCATTGCAAGGTTGCAATTCTGAAATTTTTTGCTTTTTCCTGCTCTCTTAGCATGATAAAGATTCAAAGAGAGTGAGATGCCAGCACCTTTCATTCAGTCAGTAGCTTCAATCATTTCTGGAAGTTTTCAATGGCAAAAATTAATGAATATTGTAAATGCACAAACAGTAATTTCTCCGCATTGCAAGGTGCAATTCTGAAATTTTTTGCTTTTTCCTGCTCCTCTTAGCATGATAAAGAAGATTCAAAGAGAGTGAGATGCCAGCTCCTTTCATTCAGTCAGTTAGATTCAAACATTTCTGGTATATGAATAACATGATGTTTTTCAAGGCAAAAATCAATGGAATATTGTAAATGCACAAAACATTAATTTCTCCGCATTGCAAGGTGCAATTTTGAAATTTTTTGCTTTTTCCTGCTCCTCTTAGCATGATAAAGAAGATTCAAAGAGAGTGAGATGCCAGCTCCTTTCATTCAGTCAGTAGCTTCAATCATTTCTGGACGTTTTTCAAAGGCAAAAGTCAATGAATATTGTAAATGCACAAACAGTAATTTCTCCGCATTGCAAGGTGCAATTCTGAAATTTTTTGCTTTTTCCTGCTCCTCTTAGCATGATAAAGAAGATTCAAAGAGAGTGAGATGCCAGCTCCTTTCATTCAGTCAGTAGCTTCAATCATTTCTGGAAGTTTTTCAATGGCAAAAATCAATGAATATTGTAAATGCACAAACAGTAATTTCTCCGCATTGCAAGGTGCAATTCTGAAATTTTTTGCTTTTTCCTGCTCCTCTTAGCATGATAAAGAAGATTCAAAGAGAGTGAGATGCCAGCTCCTTTCATTCAGTCAGTAGCTTCATCATTTCTGGACGTTTTCAATGGCAAAAATCAATGAATATTGTAAATGCACAAACAGTAATTTCTCCGCATTGCAAGGTGCAATTCTGAAATTTTTGCTTTTTCCTGCTCCTCTTAGCATGATAAAGAAGATTCAAAGAGAGTGAGATGCCAGCTCCTTTCATTCAGTCAGTAGCTTCAATCATTTCTGGAAGTTTTTCAATGGCAAAAATTAATGAATATTGTAAATGCACAAACAGTAATTTCTCCGCATTGCAAGGTGCAATTCTGAAATTTTTTGCTTTTTCCTGCTCCTCTTAGCATGATAAAGAAGATTCAAAGAGAGTGAGATGCCAGCTCCTTTCATTCAGTCAGTAGCTTCAATCATTTCTGGACGTTTTTCAATGGCAAAAATCAATGAATATTGTAAATGCACAAACAGTAATTTCTCCGCATTGCAAGGTGCAATTCTGAAATTTTTTGCTTTTTCCCTGCTCCTCTTAGCATGATAAAGAAGAATTCAAAGAGAGTGAGATGCCAGCTCCTTTCATTCAGTCAGTAGCTTCAATCATTTCTGGACGTTTTTCAATGGCAAAAATCAGTGAATATTGTAAATGCACAAACAGTAATTTCTCCGCATTGCAAGGTGCAATTCTGAAATTTTTTGCTTTTTCCTGCTCCTCTTAGCATGATAAAGAAGATTCAAAGAGAGTGAGATGCCAGCTCCTTTCATTCAGTCAGTAGCTTCAATCATTTCTGGACGTTTTTCAATGGCAAAAATCAGTGAATATTGTAAATGCACAAACAGTAATTTCTCCGCATTGCAAGGTGCAATTCTGAAATTTTTTGCTTTTTCCTGCTCCTCTTAGCATGATAAAGAAGATTCAAAGAGAGTGAGAT
Source organism: Phyllobates terribilis (assembly GCF_046119375.1). NCBI lineage: Eukaryota > Metazoa > Chordata > Amphibia > Anura > Dendrobatidae > Phyllobates > Phyllobates terribilis. The sequence continues at coordinate 99,702 of NW_027365605.1, read as the reverse complement.
GCCAGCTCCTTTCATTCAGTCAGTAGCTTCAAACATTTCTGGTATATGAATAACATGATGTTTTTCAATGGCAAAAATCAGTGAATATTGTAAATGCACAAACAGTAATTTTCTCCGCATTGCAAGGTGCAATTCTGAAATTTTTTGCTTTTTCCTGCTCCTCTTAGCATGATAAAGAAGGATTCAAAGAGAGTGAGATGCCAGCTCCTTTCATTCAGTCAGTAGCTTCAAATCATTTCTGGGATAACATGATTTTTTCAATGGCAAAAATCAATGAATATTGTAAATGCACAAAACAGTAATTTCTCCGCATTGCAAGGTGCAATTCTGAAATTTTTTGCTTTTTCCTGCTCCTCTTAGCATGATAAAGAAGATTCAAAGAGAGTGGAGGATGCCAGCTCCTTTCATTCAGTCAGTAGCTTCAAACATTTCTGGTATATGAATAACATGATGTTTTTCAATGGCAAAAATCAATGAATATTGTAAATGCACAAACAGTAATTTCTCCGCATTGCAAGGTGCATTTCTGAAATTTTTGCTTTTTCCTGCTCCTCTTAGCATGATAAAGGAAGATTCAAAGAGAGTGAGATGCCAGCTCCTTTCATTCAGTCAGTAGCTTCAATCATTTCTGGACGTTTTTCAATGGCAAAAATCAATGAATATTGTAAATGCACAAACAGTAATTTCTCCGCATTGCAAGGTGCAATTCTGAAATTTTTTGCTTTTTCCTGCTCCTCTTAGCATGATAAAGAAGATTCAAAGAGAGTGAGATGCCAGCTCCTTTCATCAGTCAGTAGCTTCAATCATTTCTGGAAGTTTTTCAATGGCAAAAATCAATGAATATTGTAAATGCACAAACAGTAATTTCTCCGCATTGCAAGGTGCAATTCTGAAATTTTTTGCTTTTTCCTGCTCCTCTTAGCATGATAAAGAAGATTCAAAGAGAGTGAGATGCCAGCTCCTTTCATTCAGTCAGTAGCTCAATCATTTCTGGACGTTTTTCAATGGCAGAAATCAATGAATATTGTAAATGCACAAACAGTAATTTCTCCGCATTGCAAGGTGCAATTCTGAAATTTTTTGCTTTTTCCTGCTCCTCTTAGCATGATAAAGAAGATTCAAAGAGAGTGAGATGCCAGCTCCTTTCATTCAGTCAGTAGCTTCAAACATTTTCTGGTATATGAATAACATGATGTTTTCAATGGCAAAAATCAATGAATATTCTAAATGCACAAACAATAATTTCTCCGCATTGCAAGGTGCAATTCTGAAATTTTTTGCTTTTTCCTGCTCCTCTTAGCATGATAAAGAAGATTCAAAGAGAGTGAGATGCCAGCTCCTTTCATTCAGTCAGTAGCTTCAATCATTTCTGGACGTTTTTCAATGGCAAAAATCTATGAATATTGTAAATGCACAAACAGTAATTTCTCCGCATTGCAAGGTGCAATTCTGAAATTTTTTGCTTTTTCCTGCTCCTCTTAGCATGATAAAGAAGATTCAAAGAGAGTGAGATGCCAGCTCCTTTCATTCAGTCAGTAGCTTCAATCATTTCTGGACGTTTTTCAATGGCAAAAATCAATGAATATTGTAAATGCACAAACAGTAATTTTCTCCGCATTGCAAGGTGCAATTCTGAAATTTTTGCTTTTTCCTGCTCCTCTTAGCATGATAAAGAAGATTCAAAGAGAGTGAGATGCCAGCTCCTTTCATTCAGTCAGTAGCTTCAATCATTTCTGGAAGTTTTTCAATGGCAAAAATCAATGAATATTGTAAATGCACAAACAGTAATTTCTCCGCATTGCAGGTGCAATTCTGAAATTTTTTGCTTTTTCCTGCTCCTCTTAGCATGATAAAGAAGATTCAAAGAGAGTGAGATGCCAGCTCCTTCATTCAGTCAGTAGCTTCAATCATTTCTGGACGTTTTTCAATGGCAAAAATCAATGAATATTGTAAATGCACAAACAGTAATTTCTCCGCATTGCAAGGTGCAATTCTGAAAATTTTTTGCTTTTTCCTGCTCCTCTTAGCATGATAAAGAAGATTCAAAGAGAGTGAGATGCCAGCTCCTTTCATTCAGTCAGTAGCTTCAATCATTTCTATGAAGTTTTTCAATGGCAAAAATAATGAAATATTGTAAATGCACAAACAGTAATTTCTCCGCATTGCAAGGTGCAATTCTGAAATTTTTTGCTTTTTCCTGCTCCTCTTAGCATGATAAAGAAGATTCAAAGAGAGTGAGATGCCAGCTCCTTTCATTCAGTCAGTAGCTTCAATCATTTCTGGACGTTTTTCAATGGCAAAAATCAATGAATATTGTAAATGCACAAACAGTAATTTCTCCGCATTGCAAGGTGCAATTCTGAAATTTTTTGCTTTTTCCTGCTCCTCTTAGCATGATAAAGAGATTCAAAGAGAGTGAGATGCCAGCTCCTTTCATTCAGTCAGTAGGTTCAATCATTTCTGGAAGTTTTTCAATGGCAAAAATCAGTGAATATTGTAAATGCACAAACAGTAATTTCTCCGCATTGCAAGGTGCAATTCTGAAATTTTTTGCTTTTTTCCCTGCTCCTCTTAGCATGATAAAGAGATTCAAAGAGAGTGAGATGCCAGCTCCTTTCATTCAGTCAGTAGCTTCAATCATTTCTGGACGTTTTTCAATGGCAAAAATCAGTGAATATTGTAAAATGCACAAACAGTAATTTCTCCGCATTGCAAGGTGCAATTCTGAAATTTTTTGCTTTTTCCTGCTCCTCTTAGCATGAATAAAGAAGATTCAAAGAGAGTGAGATGCCAGCTCCTTTCATTCAGTCAGTAGCTTCAAACATTTCTGGTATATGAATAACATGATGTTTTCAATGGCAAAAATCAATGAATATTGTAAATGCACAAACAGTAATTTCTCCGCATTGCAAGGTGCAATTTCTGAAATTTTTTGCTTTTTCCTGCTCCTCTTAGCATGATAAAGAAGATTCAAAGAGAGTGAGATGCCAGCTCCTTTCATTCAGTCAGTAGCTTCAATCATTTCTGGACATTTTTCAATGGCAAAAATCAATGAATATTGTCAATGCACAAAACAGTAATTTCTCCGCATTGCAAGGTGCAATTCTGAAATTTTTTTGCTTTTTCCTGCTCCTCTTAGCATGATAAAGAAGATTCAAAGAGAGTGAGATGCCAGCTCCTTTCATTCAGTCAGTAGCTTCCAAACATTTCTGGTATATGAATAACATGATGTTTTTCAATGGCAAAAATCAATGAATATTGTAAATGCACAAACAGTAATTTCTCGCATTGCAAGGTGCAATTCTGAAATTTTTTGCTTTTTCCTGCTCCTCTTAGCATGATAAAGAAGATTCAAAGAGAGTGAGATGCCAGCTCCTTTCATTCAGTCAGTAGCTTCAATCATTTCTGGACGTTTTTCAATGGCAAAAATCAATGAATATTGTAAATGCACAAACAGTAATTTCTCCTCATTGCAAGGTGCAATTCTGAAATTTTTTGCTTTTTCCTGCTCCTCTTAGCATGATAAAGAAGATTCAAAGAGAGTGAGATGCCCAGCTCCTTTCATTCAGTCAGTAGCTTCAATCATTTCTGGAAGTTTTTTCAATGGCAAAAATCAATGAATATTGTAAATGCACAAACAGTAATTTCTCCGCATTGCAAGGTGCAATTCTGAAATTTTTTGCTTTTCCTGCTCCTCTTAGCATGATAAAGAAGATTCAAAGAGAGTGAGATGCCAGCTCCTTTCATTCAGTCAGTAGCTTCAATCATTTCTGGACGTTTTTCAATGGCAAAAATCAATGAATATTGTAAATGCACAAACAGTAATTTCTCCGCATTGCAAGGTGCAATTCTGAAATTTTTTGCTTTTTCTGCTCCTCTTAGCATGATATAGAAGATTCAAAGAGAGTGAGATGCCAGCTCTTTCATTCAGTCAGTAGCTTCAAACATTTCTGGTATATGGAATAACATGATGTTTTTCAATGCAAAAATCAATGAATATTGTAAATGCACAAACAATAATTTCTCCGCATTGCAAGGTGCAATTCTGAAATTTTTTGCTTTTTCCTGCTCCTCTTAGCATGATAAAGAAGATTCAAAGAGAGTGAGATGCCAGCTCCTTTCATTCAGTCAGTAGCTTCAATCATTTCTGGACGTTTTTCAATGGCAAAAATCATGAATATTGTAAATGCACAAACAGTAATTTCTCCGCATTGCAAGGTGCAATTCTGAAATTTTTTGCTTTTTCCTGCTCCTCTTAGCATGATAAAGAAGATTCAAAAGAGAGTGAGATGCCAGCTCCTTTCATTCAGTCAGTAGCTTCAATCATTTCTGGACGTTTTTCAATGGCAAAAATCAATGAATATTGTAAATGCACAAACAGTAATTTCTCCGCATTGCAAGGTGCAATTCTGAAATTTTTTGCTTTTTCCTGCTCCTCTTAGCATGATAAAGAAGATTCAAAGAGAGTGAGATGCCAGCTCCTTTCATTCAGTCAGTAGCTTCAAACATTTCTGGTATATGAATAACATGATGTTTTTCAATGGCAAAAATCAATGAATATTGTAAATGCACAAACAGTAATTTCTCCGCATTGCAAGGTGCAATTCTGAAATTTTTTGCTTTTTCCTGCTCCTCTTAGCATGATAAAGAAGATTCAAAGAGAGTGAGATGCCAGCTCCTTTCATTCAGTCAGTAGCTTCAAACATTTCTGGTATATGAATAACATGATGTTTTTCAATGGCAAAAATCAATGAATATTGTAAATGCACAAACAATAATTTCTCCGCATTGCAAGGTGCAATTCTGAAATTTTTTGCTTTTTCCTGCTCCTCTTAGCATGATAAAGAAGATTCAGAGAGAGTGAGATGCCAGCTCCTTTCATTCAGTCAGTAGCTTCAATCATTTCTGGACGTTTTTCAATGGCAAAAATCAATGAATATTGTAAATGCACAAACAGTAATTTCTCCGCATTGCAAGGTGCAATTCTGAAATTTTTTGCTTTTTCCTGCTCCTCTTAGCATGATAAAGAAGATTCAAAGAGAGTGAGATGCCAGCTCCTTTCATTCAGTCAGTAGCTTCAATCATTTCTGGACGTTTTTCAATGGCAAAAATCAATGAATATTGTAAATGCACAAACAGTAATTTCTCCGCATTGCAAGGTGCAATTCTGAAATTTTTTGCTTTTTCCTGCTCCTCTTAGCATGATAAAGAAGATTCAAAGAGAGTGAGATGCCAGCTCCTTTCATTCAGTCAGTAGCTTCAAACATTTCTGGTATATGAATAACATGATGTTTTTCAATGGCAAAAATCAATGAATATTGTAAATGCACAAACAGTAATTTCTCCGCATTGCAAGGTGCAATTCTGAAATTTTTTGCTTTTTCCTGCTCCTCTTAGCATGATAAAGAAGATTCAAAGAGAGTGAGATGCCAGCTCCTTTCATTCAGTCAGTAGCTTCAATCATTTCTGGACGTTTTTCAATGGCAAAAATCAATGAATATTGTAAATGCACAAACAGTAATTTCTCCGCATTGCAAGGTGCAATTCTGAAATTTTTTGCTTTTTCCTGCTCCTCTTAGCATGGTAAAGAAGATTCAAAGAGAGTGAGATGCCAGCTCCTTTCATTCAGTCAGTAGCTTCAATCATTTCTGGAAGTTTTTCAATGGCAAAAATCAATGAATATTGTAAATGCACAAACAGTAATTTCTCCGCATTGCAAGGTGTAATTCTGAAATTTTTTGCTTTTTCCTGCTCCTCTTAGCATGATAAAGAAGATTCAAAGAGAGTGAGATGCCAGCTCCTTTCATTCAGTCAGTAGCTTCAATCATTTCTGGACGTTTTTCAATGGCAAAAATCAATGAATATTGTAAATGCACAAACAGTAATTTCTCCGCATTGCAAGGTGCAATTCTGAAATTTTTTGCTTTTTCCTGCTCCTCTTAGCATGATAAAGAAGATTCAAAGAGAGTGAGATGCCAGCTCCTTTCATTCAGTCAGTAGCTTCAATCATTTCTGGAAGTTTTTCAATGGCAAAAATTAATGAATATTGTAAATGCACAAACAGTAATTTCTCCGCATTGCAAGGTGCAATTCTGAAATTTTTTGCTTTTTCCTGCTCCTCTTAGCATGATAAAGAAGATTCAAAGAGAGTGAGATGCCAGCTCCTTTCATTCAGTCAGTAGCTTCAATCATTTCTGGACGTTTTTCAATGGCAAAAATCAATGAATATTGTAAATGCACAAACAGTAATTTCTCCGCATTGCAAGGTGCAATTCTGAAATTTTTTGCTTTTTCCTGCTCCTCTTAGCATGATAAAGAAGATTCAAAGAGAGTGAGATGCCAGCTCCTTTCATTCAGTCAGTAGCTTCAATCATTTCTGGACGTTTTTCAATGGCAAAAATCAATGAATATTGTAAATGCACAAACAGTAATTTCTCCGCATTGCAAGGTGCAATTCTGAAATTTTTTGCTTTTTCCTGCTCCTCTTAGCATGATAAAGAAGATTCAAAGAGAGTGAGATGCCAGCTCCTTTCATTCAGTCAGTAGCTTCAATCATTTCTGGAAGTTTTTCAATGGCAAAAATCAATGAATATTGTAAATGCACAAACAGTAATTTCTCCGCATTGCAAGGTGCAATTCTGAAATTTTTTGCTTTTTCCTGCTCCTCTTAGCATGATAAAGAAGATTCAAAGAGAGTGAGATGCCAGCTCCTTTCATTCAGTCAGTAGCTTCAATCATTTCTGGACGTTTTTCAATGGCAAAAATCAATGAATATTGTAAATGCACAAACAGTAATTTCTCCGCATTGCAAGGTGCAATTCTGAAATTTTTTGCTTTTTCCTGCTCCTCTTAGCATGATAAAGAAGATTCAAAGAGAGTGAGATGCCAGCTCCTTTCATTCAGTCAGTAGCTTCAAACATTTCTGGTATATGAATAACATGATGTTTTTCAATGGCAAAAATCAATGAATATTGTAAATGCACAAACAATAATTTCTCCGCATTGCAAGGTGCAATTCTGAAATTTTTTGCTTTTTCCTGCTCCTCTTAGCATGATAAAGAAGATTCAAAGAGAGTGAGATGCCAGCTCCTTTCATTCAGTCAGTAGCTTCAATCATTTCTGGACGTTTTTCAATGGCAAAAATCAATGAATATTGTAAATGCACAAACAGTAATTTCTCCGCATTGCAAGGTGCAATTCTGAAATTTTTTGCTTTTTCCTGCTCCTCTTAGCATGATAAAGAAGATTCAAAGAGAGTGAGATGCCAGCTCCTTTCATTCAGTCAGTAGCTTCAATCATTTCTGGACGTTTTTCAATGGCAAAAATCAATGAATATTGTAAATGCACAAACAGTAATTTCTCCGCATTGCAAGGTGCAATTCTGAAATTTTTTGCTTTTTCCTGCTCCTCTTAGCATGATAAAGAAGATTCAAAGAGAGTGAGATGCCAGCTCCTTTCATTCAGTCAGTAGCTTCAAACATTTCTGGTATATGAATAACATGATGTTTTTCAATGGCAAAAATCAATGAATATTGTAAATGCACAAACAGTAATTTCTCCGCATTGCAAGGTGCAATTCTGAAATTTTTTGCTTTTTCCTGCTCCTCTTAGCATGATAAAGAAGATTCAAAGAGAGTGAGATGCCAGCTCCTTTCATTCAGTCAGTAGCTTCAATCATTTCTGGACGTTTTTCAATGGCAAAAATCAATGAATATTGTAAATGCACAAACAGTAATTTCTCCGCATTGCAAGGTGCAATTCTGAAATTTTTTGCTTTTTCCTGCTCCTCTTAGCATGATAAAGAAGATTCAAAGAGAGTGAGATGCCAGCTCCTTTCATTCAGTCAGTAGCTTCAATCATTTCTGGAAGTTTTTCAATGGCAAAAATCAATGAATATTGTAAATGCACAAACAGTAATTTCTCCGCATTGCAAGGTGCAATTCTGAAATTTTTTGCTTTTTCCTGCTCCTCTTAGCATGATAAAGAAGATTCAAAGAGAGTGAGATGCCAGCTCCTTTCATTCAGTCAGTAGCTTCAATCATTTCTGGACGTTTTTCAATGGCAAAAATCAATGAATATTGTAAATGCACAAACAGTAATTTCTCCGCATTGCAAGGTGCAATTCTGAAATTTTTTGCTTTTTCCTGCTCCTCTTAGCATGATAAAGAAGATTCAAAGAGAGTGAGATGCCAGCTCCTTTCATTCAGTCAGTAGCTTCAATCATTTCTGGAAGTTTTTCAATGGCAAAAATTAATGAATATTGTAAATGCACAAACAGTAATTTCTCCGCATTGCAAGGTGCAATTCTGAAATTTTTTTGCTTTTTCCTGCTCCTCTTAGCATGATAAAGAAGATTCAAAGAGAGTGAGATGCCAGCTCCTTTCATTCAGTCAGTAGCTTCAATCATTTCTGGACGTTTTTCAATGGCAAAAATCAATGAATATTGTAAATGCACAAACAGTAATTTCTCCGCATTGCAAGGTGCAATTCTGAAATTTTTTGCTTTTTCCTGCTCCTCTTAGCATGATAAAGAAGATTCAAAGAGAGTGAGATGCCAGCTCCTTTCATTCAGTCAGTAGCTTCAATCATTTCTGGACGTTTTTCAATGGCAAAAATCAGTGAATATTGTAAATGCACAAACAGTAATTTCTCCGCATTGCAAGGTGCAATTCTGAAATTTTTTGCTTTTTCCTGCTCCTCTTAGCATGATAAAGAAGATTCAAAGAGAGTGAGATGCCAGCTCCTTTCATTCAGTCAGTAGCTTCAAACATTTCTGGTATATGAATAACATGATGTTTTTCAATGGCAAAAATCAATGAATATTGTAAATGCACAAACAGTAATTTCTCCGCATTGCAAGGTGCAATTCTGAAATTTTTTGCTTTTTCCTGCTCCTCTTAGCATGATAAAGAAGATTCAAAGAGAGTGAGATGCCAGCTCCTTTCATTCAGTCAGTAGCTTCAATCATTTCTGGACGTTTTTCAATGGCAAAAATCAATGAATATTGTAAATGCACAAACAGTAATTTCTCCGCATTGCAATTTGCAATTCTGAAATTTTTTGCTTTTTCCTGCTCCTCTTAGCATGATAAAGAAGATTCAAAGAGAGTGAGATGCCAGCTCCTTTCATTCAGTCAGTAGCTTCAATCATTTCTGGAAGTTTTTCAATGGCAAAAATTAATGAATATTGTAAATGCACAAACAGTAATTTCTCCGCATTGCAAGGTGCAATTCTGAAATTTTTTGCTTTTTCCTGCTCCTCTTAGCATGATAAAGAAGATTCAAAGAGAGTGAGATGCCAGCTCCTTTCATTCAGTCAGTAGCTTCAATCATTTCTGGACGTTTTTCAATGGCAAAAATCAATGAATATTGTAAATGCACAAACAGTAATTTCTCCGCATTGCAAGGTGCAATTCTGAAATTTTTTGCTTTTTCCTGCTCCTCTTAGCATGAAAAAAGAAGATTCAAAGAGAGTGAGATGCCAGCTCCTTTCATTCAGTCAGTAGCTTCAATCATTTCTGGACGTTTTTCAATGGCAAAAATCAGTGAATATTGTAAATGCACAAACAGTAATTTCTCCGCATTGCAAGGTGCAATTCTGAAATTTTTTGCTTTTTCCTGCTCCTCTTAGCATGATAAAGAAGATTCAAAGAGAGTGAGATGCCAGCTCCTTTCATTCAGTCAGTAGCTTCAAACATTTCTGGTATATGAATAACATGATGTTTTTCAATGGCAAAAATCAATGAATATTGTAAATGCACAAACAGTAATTTCTCCGCATTGCAAGGTGCAATTCTGAAATTTTTTGCTTTTTCCTGCTCCTCTTAGCATGATAAAGAAGATTCAAAGAGAGTGAGATGCCAGCTCCTTTCATTCAGTCAGTAGCTTCAATCATTTCTGGACGTTTTTCAATGGCAAAAATCAATGAATATTGTAAATGCACAAACAGTAATTTCTCCGCATTGCAAGGTGCAATTCTGAAATTTTTTGCTTTTTCCTGCTCCTCTTAGCATGATAAAGAAGATTCAAAGAGAGTGAGATGCCAGCTCCTTTCATTCAGTCAGTAGCTTCAATCATTTCTGGAAGTTTTTCAATGGCAAAAATCAATGAATATTGTAAATGCACAAACAGTAATTTCTCCGCATTGCAAGGTGCAATTCTGAAATTTTTTGCTTTTTCCTGCTCCTCTTAGCATGATAAAGAAGATTCAAAGAGAGTGAGATGCCAGCTCCTTTCATTCAGTCAGTAGCTTCAAACATTTCTGGTATATGAATAACATGATGTTTTTCAATGGCAAAAATCAATGAATATTGTAAATGCACAAACAATAATTTCTCCGCATTGCAAGGTGCAATTCTGAAATTTTTTGCTTTTTCCTGCTCCTCTTAGCATGATAAAGAAGATTCAAAGAGAGTGAGATGCCAGCTGCTTTCATTCAGTCAGTAGCTTCAAACATTTCTGGTATATGAATAACATGATGTTTTTCAATGGCAAAAATCAATGAATATTGTAAATGCACAAACAGTAATTTCTCCGCATTGCAAGGTGCAATTCTGAAATTTTTTGCTTTTTCCTGCTCCTCTTAGCATGATAAAGAAGATTCAAAGAGAGTGAGATGCCAGCTCCTTTCGTTCAGTCAGTAGCTTCAATCATTTCTCGACGTTTTTCAATGGCAAAAATCATTGAATATTGTAAATGCACAAACAGTAATTTCTCCGCATTGCAAGGTGCAATTCTGAAATTTTTTACTTTTTCCTGCTCCTCTTAGCATGATAAAGAAGATTCAAAGAGAGTGAGATGTCAGCTCCTTTCATTCAGTCAGTAGCTTCAATCATTTCTGGTATATGAATAACATGATGTTTTTCAATGGCAAAAATCAATGAATATTGTAAATGCACAAACAGTAATTTCTCCGCATTGCAAGGTGAAATTCTGAAATTTTTTGCTTTTTCCTGCTCCTCTTAGCATGATAAACAAGATTCAAAGAGAGTGAGATAACAGCTCCTTTCATTCAGTCAGTAGCTTCAATCATTTCTGGACGTTTTTCAATGGCAAAAATCAATGAATATTGTAAATGCACAAACAGTAATTTCTCCGCATTGCAAGGTGCAATTCTGAAATTTTTTGCTTTTTCCTGCTCCTCTTAGCATGATAAAGAAGATTCAAAGAGAGTGAGATGCCAGCTCCTTTCATTCAGTCAGTAGCTTCAATCATTTCTGGACGTTTTTCAATTGCAAAAATCAATGAATATTGTAAATGCACAAACAGTCATTTCTCCGCATTGCAAGGTGCAATTCTGAAATTTTTTGCTTTTTCCTGCTCCTCTTAGCATGATAAAGAAGATTCAAAGAGAGTGAGATGCCAGCTACTTTCATTCAGTCAGTAGCTTCAATCATTTCTGGTATATGAATAACATGATGTTTTTCAATGGCAAAAATCAATGAATATTGTAAATACACAAACAGTAATTTCTCCGCATTGCAAGGTGCAATTCTGAAATTTTTTGCTTTATCCTGCTCCTCTTAGCATGATAAAGAAGATTCAAAGAGAGTGAGATGCCAGCTCCTTTCATTCAGTCAGTAGCTTCAATCATTTCTGGAAGTTTTTCAATGGCAAAAATCAATGAATATTGTAAATGCACAAACAGTAATTTCTCCGCATTGCAAGGTGCAATTCTGAAATTTTTTGCTTTTTCCTGCTCCTCTTAGCATGATAAAGAAGATTCAAAGAGAGTGAGATGCCAGCTCCTTTCATTCAGTCAGTAGCTTCAATCATTTCTGGTATATGAATAACATGATGTTTTTCAATGGCAAAAATCAATGAATTTTGTAAATGCACAAACAGTAATTTCTCCGCATTGCAAGGTGCAATTCTGAAATTTTTTGCTTTTTCCTGCTCCTCTTAGCATGATAAAGAAGATTCAAAGAGAGTGAGATGCCAGCTCCTTTCATTCAGTCAGTAGATTCAATCATTTCTGGACGTTTTTCAATGGCAAAAATCAATGAATATTGTAAATGCACAAACACTAATTTCTCCGCATTGCAAGGTGCAATTCTGAAATTTTTTGCTTTTTCCTGCTCCTCTTAGCATGATAAAGAATATTCAAAGAGAGTGAGATGCCAGCTCCTTTCATTCAGTCAGTAGCTTCAAACATTTCTGGTATATGAATAACATGATGTTTTTCAATGGCAAAAATCAATGAATATTGTAAATGCACAAACAGTAATTTCTCTGCATTGCAAGGTGCAATTCTGAAATTTTTTGCTTTTTCCTGCTCCTCTTAGCATGTTAAAGAAGATTCAAAGAGAGTGAGATGCCAGCTCCTTTCGGTCAGTCAGTAGCTTCAATCATTTCTGGACGTTTTTCAATGGTAAAAATCAATGAATATTGTAAATGCACAAACAGTAATTTCTCCGCATTGCAAGGTGCAATTCTGAAATTTTTTGCTTTTTCCTGCTCCTCTTAGCATGATAAAGAAGATTCAAAGAGAGTGAGATGCCAGCTCCTTTCATTCAGTCAGTAGCTTCAAACATTTCTGGTATATGAATAACATGATGTTTTTCAATGGCAAAAATCAATGAATATTGTAAATGCACAAACAGTAATTTCTCCGCATTGCAAGGTGCAATTCTGAAATTTTTTGCTTTTTCCTGCTCCTCTTAGCATGATAAAGAAGATTCAAAGAGAGTGAGATGCCAGCTCCTTTCATTCAGTCAGTAGCTTCAATCATTTCTGGACGTTTTTCAATGGCAAAAATCAATGAATATTGTAAATGCACAAACAGTAATTTCTCCGCATTGCAAGGTGCAATTCTGAAATTTTTTGCTTTTTCCTGCTCCTCTTAGCATGATAAAGAAGATTCAAAGAGAGTGAGATGCCATCTCCTTTCATTCAGTCAGTAGCTTCAAACATTTCTGGTATATGAATAACATGATGTTTTTCAATGGCAAAAATCAATGAATATTGTAAATGCACAAACAATAATTTCTCCGCATTGCAAGGTGCAATTCTGAAATTTTTTGCTTTTTCCTGCTCCTCTTAGCATGATAAAGAAGATTCAAAGAGAGTGAGATGCCAGCTCCTTTCATTCAGTCAGTAGCTTCAATCATTTCTGGACGTTTTTCAATGGCAAAAATCAATGAATATTGTAAATGCACAAACAGTAATTTCTCCGCATTGCAAGGTGCAATTCTGAAATTTTTTGCTTTTTCCTGCTCCTCTTAGCATGATAAAGAAGATTCAAAGAGAGTGAGATGCCAGCTCCTTTCATTCAGTCAGTAGCTTCAATCATTTCTGGACGTTTTTCAATGGCAAAAATCAATGAATATTGTAAATGCACAAACAGTAATTTCTCCGCATTGCAAGGTGCAATTCTGAAATTTTTTGCTTTTTCCTGCTCCTCTTAGCATGATAAAGAAGATTCAAAGAGAGTGAGATGCCAGCTCCTTTCATTCAGTCAGTAGCTTCAATCATTTCTGGACGTTTTTCAATGGCAAAAATCAATGAATATTGTAAATGCACAAACAGTAATTTCTCCGCATTGCAAGGTGCAATTCTGAAATTTTTTGCTTTTTCCTGCTCCTCTTAGCATGATAAAGAAGATTCAAAGAGAGTGAGATGCCAGCTGCTTTCATTCAGTCAGTAGCTTCAAACATTTCTGGTATATGAATAACATGATGTTTTTCAATGGCAAAAATCAATGAATATTGTAAATGCACAAACAGTAATTTCTCCGCATTGCAAGGTGCAATTCTGAAATTTTTTGCTTTTTCCTGCTCCTCTTAGCATGATAAAGAAGATTCAAAGAGAGTGAGATGCCAGCTCCTTTCGTTCAGTCAGTAGCTTCAATCATTTCTGGACGTTTTTCAATGGCAAAAATCATTGAATATTGTAAATGCACAAACAGTAATTTCTCCGCATTGCAAGGTGCAATTCTGAAATTTTTTACTTTTTCCTGCTCCTCTTAGCATGATAAAGAAGATTCAAAGAGAGTGAGATGTCAGCTCCTTTCATTCAGTCAGTAGCTTCAATCATTTCTGGTATATGAATAACATGATGTTTTTCAATGGCAAAAATCAATGAATATTGTAAATGCACAAACAGTAATTTCTCCGCATTGCAAGGTGAAATTCTGAAATTTTTTGCTTTTTCCTGCTCCTCTTAGCATGATAAACAAGATTCAAAGAGAGTGAGATAACAGCTCCTTTCATTCAGTCAGTAGCTTCAATCATTTCTGGACGTTTTTCAATGGCAAAAATCAATGAATATTGTAAATGCACAAACAGTAATTTCTCCGCATTGCAAGGTGCAATTCTGAAATTTTTTGCTTTTTCCTGCTCCTCTTAGCATGATAAAGAAGATTCAAAGAGAGTGAGATGCCAGCTCCTTTCATTCAGTCAGTAGCTTCAATCATTTCTGGACGTTTTTCAATTGCAAAAATCAATGAATATTGTAAATGCACAAACAGTAATTTCTCCGCATTGCAAGGTGCAATTCTGAAATTTTTTGCTTTTTCCTGCTCCTCTTAGCATGATAAAGAAGATTCAAAGAGAGTGAGATGCCAGCTACTTTCAATCAGTCAGTAGCTTCAATCATTTCTGGAAGTTTTTCAATGGCAAAAATCAATGAATATTGTAAATGCACAAACAGTAATTTCTCCGCATTGCAAGGTGCAATTCTGAAATTTTTTGCTTTATCCTGCTCCTCTTAGCATGATAAAGAAGATTCAAAGAGAGTGAGATGCCAGCTCCTTTCATTCAGTCAGTAGCTTCAATCATTTCTGGTATATGAATAACATGATGTTTTTCAATGGCAAAAATCAATGAATTTTGTAAATGCACAAACAGTAATTTCTCCGCATTGCAAGGTGCAATTCTGAAATTTTTTGCTTTTTCCTGCTCCTCTTAGCATGATAAAGAAGATTCAAAGAGAGTGAGATGCCAGCTCCTTTCATTCAGTCAGTAGATTCAATCATTTCTGGACGTTTTTCAATGGCAAAAATCAATGAATATTGTAAATGCACAAACACTAATTTCTCCGCATTGCAAGGTGCAATTCTGAAATTTTTTGCTTTTTCCTGCTCCTCTTAGCATGATAAAGAAGATTCAAAGAGAGTGAGATGCCAGCTCCTTTCATTCAGTCAGTAGCTTCAAACATTTCTGGTATATGAATAACATGATGTTTTTCAATGGCAAAAATCAATGAATATTGTAAATGCACAAACAGTAATTTCTCCGCATTGCAAGGTGCAATTCTGAAATTTTTTGCTTTTTCCTGCTCCTCTTAGCATGTTAAAGAAGATTCAAAGAGAGTGAGATGCCAGCTCCTTTCGGTCAGTCAGTAGCTTCAATCATTTCTGGACGTTTTTCAATGGCAAAAATCAATGAATATTGTAAATGCACAAACACTAATTTCTCCGCATTGCAAGGTGCAATTCTGAAATTTTTTGCTTTTTCCTGCTCCTCTTAGCATGATAAAGAAGATTCAAAGAGAGTGAGATGCCAGCTCCTTTCATTCAGTCAGTAGCTTCAAACATTTCTGGTATATGAATAACATGATGTTTTTCAATGGCAAAAATCAATGAATATTGTAAATGCACAAACAGTAATTTCTCCGCATTGCAAGGTGCAATTCTGAAATTTTTTGCTTTTTCCTGCTCCTCTTAGCATGTTAAAGAAGATTCAAAGAGAGTGAGATGCCAGCTCCTTTCGGTCAGTCAGTAGCTTCAATCATTTCT
Source organism: Phyllobates terribilis (assembly GCF_046119375.1). NCBI lineage: Eukaryota > Metazoa > Chordata > Amphibia > Anura > Dendrobatidae > Phyllobates > Phyllobates terribilis. The sequence goes on along the minus strand of NW_027365605.1, from coordinate 83,967 downwards.
GGACGTTTTTCAATGGTAAAAATCAATGAATATTGTAAATGCACAAACAGTAATTTCTCCGCATTGCAAGGTGCAATTCTGAAATTTTTTGCTTTTTCCTGCTCCTCTTAGCATGATAAAGAAGATTCAAAGAGAGTGAGATGCCAGCTCCTTTCATTCAGTCAGTAGCTTCAAACATTTCTGGTATATGAATAACATGATGTTTTTCAATGGCAAAAATCAATGAATATTGTAAATGCACAAACAGTAATTTCTCCGCATTGCAAGGTGCAATTCTGAAATTTTTTGCTTTTTCCTGCTCCTCTTAGCATGATAAAGAAGATTCAAAGAGAGTGAGATGCCAGCTCCTTTCATTCAGTCAGTAGCTTCAATCATTTCTGGACGTTTTTCAATGGCAAAAATCAATGAATATTGTAAATGCACAAACAGTAATTTCTCCGCATTGCAAGGTGCAATTCTGAAATTTTTTGCTTTTTCCTGCTCCTCTTAGCATGATAAAGAAGATTCAAAGAGAGTGAGATGCCAGCTCCTTTCATTCAGTCAGTAGCTTCAAACATTTCTGGTATATGAATAACATGATGTTTTTCAATGGCAAAAATCAATGAATATTGTAAATGCACAAACAGTAATTTCTCCGCATTGCAAGGTGCAATTCTGAAATTTTTTGCTTTTTCCTGCTCCTCTTAGCATGATAAAGAAGATTCAAAGAGAGTGAGATGCCAGCTCCTTTCATTCAGTCAGTAGCTTCAAAATTTCTGGTATATGAATAACATGATGTTTTTCAATGGCAAAAATCAATGAATATTGTAAATGCACAAACAGTAATTTCTCCGCATTGCAAGGTGCAATTCTGAAATTTTTTGCTTTTTCCTGCTCCTCTTAGCATGATAAAGAAGATTCAAAGAGAGTGAGATGCCAGCTCCTTTCATTCAGTCAGTAGCTTCAAACATTTCTGGTATATGAATAACATGATGTTTTTCAATGGCAAAAATCAATGAATATTGTAAATGCACAAACAGTAATTTCTCCGCATTGCAAGGTGCAATTCTGAAATTTTTTGCTTTTTCCTGCTCCTCTTAGCATGATAAAGAAGATTCAAAGAGAGTGAGATGCCAGCTCCTTTCATTCAGTCAGTAGCTTCAATCATTTCTGGACGTTTTTCAATGGCAAAAATCAATGAATATTGTAAATGCACAAACAGTAATTTCTCCGCATTGCAAGGTGCAATTCTGAAATTTTTTGCTTTTTCCTGCTCCTCTTAGCATGATAAAGAAGATTCAAAGAGAGTGAGATGCCAGCTGCTTTCATTCAGTCAGTAGCTTCAAACATTTCTGGTATATGAATAACATGATGTTTTTCAATGGCAAAAATTTCAGAATTGCACCTTGCAATGTGGAGATATTACTGTTTGTGCATTTACAATATTCATTGATTTTTGCCATTGAAAAACATGTTTTTCATATTCCAGAAATGTTTGAAGCTACTGACTGAATGAAAGGAGCTGGCATCTCACTCTCTTTGAATCTTCTTTATCATGCTAGGATTAACAGGAAAAAGCAAAAAATTTCAGAATTGCACCTTGCAATGTGGAGATATTACTGTTTGTGCATTTACAATATTCATTGATTTTTGCCATTGAAAAACGTCCAGAAATGTTTGAAGCTACTGACTGAATGAAAGGAGCTGGCATCTCACTCTCTTTGAATCTTCTTTATCATGCTAGGATTAGCAGGAAAAAGCAAAAAATTTCTGAATTGCACCTTGCAATGTGGAGATATTACTGTTTGTGCATTTACAATATTCATTGATTTTTGCCATTGAAAAACATGTTTTTCATATACCAGAAATGTTTGAAGCTACTGACTGAATGAAAGGAGCTGGCATCTCACTCTCTTTGAATCTTCTTTATCATGCTAGGATTAACAGGAAAAAGCAAAAAATTTCAGAATTGCACCTTGCAATGTGGAGATATTACTGTTTGTGCATTTACAATATTCATTGATTTTTCCCATTGAAAAACGTCCAGAAATGTTTGAAGCTACTGACTGAATGAAAGGAGCTGGCATCTCACTCTCTTTGAATCTTCTTTATCATGCTAGGATTAGCAGGAAAAAGCAAAAAATTTCAGAATTGCACCTTGCAATGTGGAGATATTACTGTTTGTGCATTTACAATATTCATTGATTTTTGCCATTGAAAAACATGTTTTTCATATACCAGAAATGTTTGAAGCTACTGACTGAATGAAAGGAGCTGGCATCTCACTCTCTTTGAATCTTCTTTATCATGCCAGGATTAGCAGGAAAAAGCAAAAAATTTCAGAATTGCACCTTACAATGTGGAGATATTACTGTTTGTGCATTTACAATATTCATTGATTTTTGCCATTGAAAAACGTCCAGAAATGTTTGAAGCTACTGACTGAATGAAAGGAGCTGGCATCTCACTCTCTTTGAATCTTCTTTATCATGCTAGGATTAGCAGGAAAAAGCAAAAAATTTCAGAATTGCACCTTGCAATGTGGAGATATTACTGTTTGTGCATTTACAATATTCATTGATTTTTGCCATTGAAAAACATGTTTTTCATATACCAGAAATGTTTGAAGCTACTGACTGAATGAAAGGAGCTGGCATCTCACTCTCTTTGAATCTTCTTTATCATGCTAGCATTAGCAGGAAAAAGCAAAAAATTTCAGAATTGCACCTTGCAATGTGGAGATATTACTGTTTGTGCATTTACAATATTCATTGATTTTTGCCATTGAAAAACATGTTTTTCATATACCAGAAATGTTTGAAGCTACTGACTGAATGAAAGGAGCTGGCATCTCACTCTCTTTGAATCTTCTTTATCATGCTAGGATTAACAGGAAAAAGCAAAAAATTTCAGAATTGCACCTTGCAATGTGGAGATATTACTGTTTGTGCATTTACAATATTCATTGATTTTTGCCATTGAAAAACGTCCAGAAATGTTTGAAGCTACTGACTGAAAGGAGCTGGCAACTCACTCTCTTTGAATCTTCTTTATCATGCTAGGATTAACAGGAAAAAGCTAAAAATTTCAGAATTGCACCTTGCAATGTGGAGATATTACTGTTTGTGCATTTACAATATTCATTGATTTTTGCCATTGAAAAACATGTTTTTCATATACCAGAAATGTTTGAAGCTACTGACTGAATGAAAGGAGCTGGCATCTCACTCTCTTTGAATCTTCTTTATCATGCTAGGATTAGCAGGAAAAAGCAAAAAATTTCAGAATTGCACCTTGCAATGTGGAGATATTACTGTTTGTGCATTTACAATATTCATTGATTTTTACCATTGAAAAACATGTTTTTCATATACCAGAAATGTTTGAAGCTACTGACTGAATGAAAGGAGCTGGCATCTCACTCTCTTTGAATCTTCTTTATCATGCTAGGATTAGCAGGAAAAAGCAAAAAATTTCAGAATTGCACCTTGCAATGTGGAGATATTACTGTTTGTGCATTAACAATATTCATTGATTTTTGCCATTGAAAAACATGTTTTTCATATACCAGAAATGTTTGAAGCTACTGACTGAATGAAAGAAGCTGGCATCTCACTCTCTTTGAATATTCTTTATCATGCTAGGATTAACAGGAAAAAGCAAAAAATTTCAGAATTGCACCTTGCAATGTGGAGATATTACTGTTTGTGCATTTACAATATTCATTGATTTTTGCCATTGAAAAACGTCCAGAAATGTTTGAAGCTACTGACTGAATGAAAGGAGCTGGCATCTCACTCTCTTTGAATCTTCTTTATCATGCTAGGATTATCAGGAAAAAGCAAAAAATTTCAGAATTGCACCTTGCAATGTGGAGATATTACTGTTTGTGCATTTACAATATTCATTGATTTTTGCCATTGAAAAACATGTTTTTCATATACCAGAAATGTTTGAAGCTACTGACTGAATGAAAGGAGCTGGCATCTCACTCTCTTTGAATCTTCTTTATCATGCTAAGAGGAGCAGGAAAAAGTAAAAAATTTCAGAATTGCACCTTGCAATGCGGAGAAATTACTGTTTGTGCATTTATAATATTAAATGATTTTTGCCATTGAAAAACGTCCAGAAATGATTGAAGCTACTGACTGAACGAAAGGAGCTGGCATCTCACTCTCTTTGAATCTTCTTTATCATGCTAAGAGGAGCAGGAAAAAGCAAAAAATTTCAGAATTGCACCTTGCAATGCGGACAAATTACTGTTTGTGCATTTACAATATTCATTGATTTTTGCCATTGAAAAACATCATGTTATTCATATACCAGAAATGTTTGAAGCTACTGACTGAATGAAAGGAGCTGGCATCTCACTCTCTTTGAATCTTCTTTATCATGCTAAGAGGAGCAGGAAAAAGCAAAAAATTTCAGAATTGCACCTTGCAATGCGGAGAAATTACTGTTTGTGCATTTACAATATTCATTGATTTTTGCCATTGAAAAACGTCCAGAAATGATTGAAGCTACTGACTGAATGAAAGGAGCTGGCATCTCACTCTCTTTGAATCTTCTTTATCATGCTAAGAGGAGCAGGAAAAAGCAAAAAATTTCAGAATTGCACCTTGCAATGCGGAGAAATTACTGTTTGTGCATTTACAATATTCATTGATTTTTGCCATTGAAAAACGTCCAGAAATGATTGAAGCTACTGACTGAATGAAAGGAGCTGGCATCTCACTCTCTTTGAATCTTGTTTATCATGCTAAGAGGAGCAGGAAAAAGCAAAAAATTTCAGAATTGCACCTTGCAATGCGGAGAAATTACTGTTTGTGCATTTACAATATACATTGATTTTTGCCATTGAAAAACGTCCAGAAATGATTGAAGCTACTGACTGAATGAAAGGAGCTGGCATCTCACTCTCTTTGAATCTTCTTTATCATGCTAAGAGGAGCAGGAAAAAGCAAAAAATTTCAGAATTGCACCTTGCAATGCGGAGAAATTACTGTTTGTGCATTTACAATATTCATTGATTTTTGCCATTGAAAAACATCATGTTATTCATATACCAGAAATGATTGAAGCTACCGACTGAATGAAAGGAGCTGGCATCTCACTCTCTTTGAATCTTCTTTATCATGCTAAGAGGAGCAGGAAAAAGTAAAAAATTTCAGAATTGCACCTTGCAATGCGGAGAAATTACTGTTTGTGCATTTATAATATTCAATGATTTTTGCCATTGAAAAACGTCCAGAAATGATTGAAGCTACTGACTGAACGAAAGGAGCTGGCATCTCACTCTCTTTGAATCTTCTTTATCATGCTAAGAGGAGCAGGAAAAAGCAAAAAATTTCAGAATTGCACCTTGCAATGCGGAGAAATTACTGTTTGTGCATTTACAATATTCATTGATTTTTGCCATTGAAAAACATCATGTTATTCATATACCAGAAATGTTTGAAGCTACTGACTGAATGAAAGGAGCTGGCATCTCACTCTCTTTGAATCTTCTTTATCATGCTAAGAGGAGCAGGAAAAAGCAAAAAATTTCAGAATTGCACCTTGCAATGCGGAGAAATTACTGTTTGTGAATTTACAATATTCATTGATTTTTGCCATTGAAAAACGTCCAGAAATGATTGAAGCTACTGACTGAATGAAAGGAGCTGGCATCTCACTCTCTTTGAATCTTCTTTATCATGCTAAGAGGAGCAGGAAAAAGCAAAAAATTTCAGAATTGCACCTTGCAATGCGGAGAAATTACTGTTTGTGCATTTACAATATTCATTGATTTTTGCCATTGAAAAACATCCAGAAATGATTGAAGCTACTGACTGAATGAAAGGAACTGGCATCTCACTCTCTTTGAATCTTGTTTATCATGCTAAGAGGAGCAGGAAAAAGCAAAAAATTTCAGAATTGCACCTTGCAATGCGGAGAAATTACAGTTTGTGCATTTACAATATTCATTGATTTTTGCCATTGAAAAACGTCCAGAAATGATTGAAGCTACTGACTGAATGAAAGGAGCTGGCATCTCACTCTCTTTGAATCTTCTTTATCATGCTAAGAGGAGCAGGAAAAAGCAAAAAATTTCAGAATTGCACCTTGCAATGCGGAGAAATTACTGTTTGTGCATTTACAATATTCATTGATTTTTGCCATTGAAAAACATCATGTTATTCATATACCAGAAATGATTGAAGCTACTGACTGAATGAAAGGAGCTGGCATCTCACTCTCTTTGAATCTTCTTTATCATGCTAAGAGGAGCAGGAAAAAGTAAAAAATTTCAGAATTGCACCTTGCAATGCGGAGAAATTACTGTTTGTGCATTTATAATATTCAATGATTTTTGCCATTGAAAAACGTCCAGAAATGATTGAAGCTACTGACTGAACGAAAGGAGCTGGCATCTCACTCTCTTTGAATCTTCTTTATCATGCTAAGAGGAGCAGGAAAAAGCAAAAAATTTCAGAATTGCACCTTGCAATGCGGAGAAATTACTGTTTGTGCATTTACAATATTCATTGATTTTTGCCATTGAAAAACATCCAGAAATGATTGAAGCTACTGACTGAATGAAAGGAGCTGGCATCTCACTCTCTTTGAATCTTCTTTATCATGCTAAGAGGAGCAGGAAAAAGCAAAAAATTTCAGAATTGCACCTTGCAATGCGGAGAAATTACTGTTTGTGCATTTACAATATTCATTGATTTTTGCCATTGAAAAACATCATGTTATTCATATACCAGAAATGTTTGAAGCTACTGACTGAATGAAAGGAGCTGACATCTCACTCTCTTTGAATCTTCTTTATCATGCTAAGAGGAGCAGGAAAAAGCAAAAAATTTCAGAATTGCACCTTGCAATGCGGAGAAATTACTGTTTGTGCATTTACAATATTCATTGATTTTTGCCATTGAAAAACATCCAGAAATGATTGAAGCTACTGACTGAATGAAAGGAGCTGGCATCTCACACTCTTTGAATCTTCTTTATCATGCTAAGAGGAGCAGGAAAAAGCAAAAAATTTCAGAATTGCACCTTGCAATGCGGAGAAATTACTTTTTGTGCATTTACAATATTCATTGATTTTTGCCATTGAAAAACATCATGTTATTCATATACCAGAAATGTTTGAAGCTACTGACTGAATGAAAGGAGCTGGCATCTCACTCTCTTTGAATCTTCTTTATCATGCTAAGAGGAGCAGGAAAAAGCAAAAAATTTCAGAATTGCACCTTGCAATGCGGAGAAATTACTGTTTGTGCATTTAAAATATTCATTGATTTTTGCCTTTGAAAAACATCATGTTATTCATATACCAGAAATGTTTGAAGCTACTGACTGAATGAAAGGAGCTGGCATCTCACTCTCTTTGAATCTTCTTTATCATGCTAAGAGGAGCAGGAAAAAGCAAAAAATTTCAGAATTGCACCTTGCAATGTGGAGAAATTACTGTTTGTGCATTTACAATATTCATTGATTTTTACCATTGAAAAACATCCAGAAATGATTGAAGCTACTGACTGAATGAAAGTAACTGGCATCTCACTCTCTTTGAATCTTCTTTATCATGCTAAGAGGAGCAGGAAAAAGCAAAAAATTTCAGACTTGCACCTTGCAATGCGGAGAAATTACTGTTTGTGCATTTACAATATTCATTGATTTTTGCCATTGAAAAACATCATGTTATTCATATACCAGAAATGTTTGAAGCTACTGACTGAATGAAAGGAGCTGGCATCTCACTCTCTTTGAATCTTCTTTATCATGCTAAGAGGAGCAGGAAAAAGCAAAAAATTTCAGAATTGCACCTTGCAATGCGGAGAAATTACTGTTTGTGCATTTAAAATATTCATTGATTTTTGCCATTGAAAAACGTCCAGAAATGATTGAAGCTACTGACTGAATGAAAGGAGCTGGCATCTCACTCTCTTTGAATCTTCTTTATCATGCTAAGAGGAGCAGGAAAAATCAAAAAATTTCAGAATTGCACCTTGCAATGCGGAGAAATTACTGTTTGTGCATTTACAATATTCATTGATTTTTGCCATTGAAAAACATGTTATTCATATACCAGAAATGTTTAAAGCTACTGACTGAATGAAAGGAGCTGGCATCTCACTCTCTTTGAATCTTCTTTATCATGCTAAGAGGAGCAGGAAAAAGCAAAAAATTTCAGAATTGCACCTTGCAATGCGGAAAAATTACTGTTTGTGCATTTACAATATTCATTGATTTTTGCCATTGAAAAACGTCCAGAAATGATTGAAGCTACTGACTGAATGAAAGGAGCCGGCATCTCACTCTCTTTGAATCTTCTTTATCATGCTAAGAGGAGCAGGAAAAATCAAAAAATTTCAGAATTGCACCTTGCAATGCGGAGAAATTACTGTTTGTGCATTTACAATATTCATTGATTTTTGCCATTGAAAAACATGTTATTCATATACCAGAAATGTTTGAAGCTACTGACTGAATGAAAGGAGCTGGCACCTCACTCTCTTTGAATCTTCTTTATCATGCTAAGAGGAGCGGGAAAAAGCAAAAAATTTCAGAATTGCACCTTGCAATGCGGAGAAATTACTGTTTGTGCATTTACAATATTCATTGATTTTTGCCATTGAAAAACATGTTATTCATATACCAGAAATGTTTGAAGCTACTGACTGAATGAAAGGAGCTGGCATCTCACTCTCTTTGAATCTTCTTTATCATGCTAAGAGGAGCAGGAAAAAGCAAAAAATTTCAGAATTGCACCTTGCAATGCGGAGAAATTACAGTTTGTGCATTTACAATATTCATTGATTTTTGCCATTGAAAAACATCCAGAAATGATTGAAGCTACTGACTGAATGAAAGGAGCTGGCATCTCACTCTCTTTGAATCTTCTTTATCATGCTAAGAGGAGCAGGAAAAAGCAAAAAATTTCAGAATTGCACCTTGCAATGCGGAGAAATTACTGTTTGTGCATTTACAATATTCATTGATTTTTGCCATTGAAAAACATCATGTTATTCATATACCAGAAATGTTTGAAGCTACTGACTGAATGAAAGGAGCTGGCATCTCACTCTCTTTGAATCTTCTTTATCATGCTAAGAGGAGCAGGAAAAAGCAAAAAATTTCAGAATTGCACCTTGCAATGTGGAGAAATTACTGTTTGTGCATTTACAATATTCATTGATTTTTACCATTGAAAAACGTCCAGAAATGATTGAAGCTAATGACTGAATGAAAGTAGCTGGCATCTCACTCTCTTTGAATCTTCTTTATCATGCTAAGAGGAGCAGGAAAAAGCAACAAATTTCAGACTTGCACCTTGCAATGCGGAGAAATTACTGTTTGTGCATTTACAATATTCATTGATTTTTGCCATTGAAAAACATCATGTTATTCATATACCAGAAATGTTTGAAGCTACTGACTGAATGAAAGGAGCTGGCATCTCACTCTCTTTGAATCTTCTTTATCATGCTAAGAGGAGCAGGAAAAAGCAAAAAATTTCAGAATTGCACCTTGCAATGCGGAGAAATTACTGTTTGTGCATTTACAATATTCATTGATTTTTGCCATTGAAAAATATCATGTTATTCATATACCAGAAATGTTTGAAGCTACTGACTGAATGAAAGGAGCTGGCATCTCACTCTCTTTGAATCTTCTTTATCATGCTAAGAGGAGCAGGAAAAAGCAAAAAATTTCAGAATTGCACCTTGCAATGCGGAGAAATTACTGTTTGTGCATTTACAATATTCATTGATTTTTGCCATTGAAAAACGTCCAGAAATGATTGAAGCTACTGACTGAATGAAAGGAGCTGGCATCTCACTCTCTTTGAATCTTCTTTATCATGCTAAGAGGAGCAGGAAAAATCAAAAAATTTCAGAATTGCACCTTGCAATGCGGAGAAATTACTGTTTGTGCATTTACAATATTCATTGATTTTTGCCATTGAAAAACATGTTATTCATATACCAGAAATGTTTGAAGCTACTGACTGAATGAAAGGAGCTGGCACCTCACTCTCTTTGAATCTTCTTTATCATGCTAAGAGGAGCGGGAAAAAGCAAAAAATTTCAGAATTGCACCTTGCAATGCGGAGAAATTACTGTTTGTGCATTTACAATATTCATTGATTTTTGCCATTGAAAAACGTCCAGAAATGATTGAAGGTACTGACTGAATGAAAGGAGCTGGCATCTCACTCTCTTTGAATCTTCTTTATCATGCTAAGAGGAGCAGGAAAAAGCAAAAAATTTCAGAATTGCACCTTGCAATGCGGAGAAATTACTGTTTGTGCATTTACAATATTCATTGATTTTTGCCATTGAAAAACGTCCAGAAATGATTGAAGCTACTGACTGAATGAAAGGAGCTGGCATCTCACTCTCTTTGAATCTTCTTTATCATGCTAAGAGGAGCAGGAAAAAGCAAAAAATTTCAGAATTGCACCTTGCAATGCGGAGAAATTACAGTTTGTGCATTTACAATATTCATTGATTTTTGCCATTGAAAAACATCCAGAAATGATTGAAGCTACTGACTGAATGAAAGGAGCTGGCATCTCACTCTCTTTGAATCTTCTTTATCATGCTAAGAGGAGCAGGAAAAAGCAAAAAATTTCAGAATTGCACCTTGCAATGCGGAGAAATTACTGTTTGTGCATTTACAATATTCATTGATTTTTGCCATTGAAAAACATCATGTTATTCATATACCAGAAATGTTTGAAGCTACTGACTGAATGAAAGGAGCTGGCATCTCACTCTCTTTGAATCTTCTTTATCATGCTAAGAGGAGCAGGAAAAAGCAAAAAATTTCAGAATTGCACCTTGCAATGTGGAGAAATTACTGTTTGTGCATTTACAATATTCATTGATTTTTACCATTGAAAAACGTCCAGAAATGATTGAAGCTACTGACTGAATGAAAGTAGCTGGCATCTCACTCTCTTTGAATCTTCTTTATCATGCTAAGAGGAGCAGGAAAAAGCAAAAAATTTCAGACTTGCACCTTGCAATGCGGAGAAATTACTGTTTGTGCATTTACAATATTCATTGATTTTTGCCATTGAAAAACGTCCAGAAATGATTGAAGGTACTGACTGAATGAAAGGAGCTGGCATCTCACTCTCTTTGAATCTTCTTTATCATGCTAAGAGGAGCAGGAAAAAGCAAAAAATTTCAGAATTGCACCTTGCAATGCGGAGAAATTACTGTTTGTGCATTTACAATATTCATTGATTTTTGCCACTGAAAAACGTCCAGAAATGATTGAAGCTACTGACTGAATGAAAGGAGCTGGCATCTCACTCTCTTTGAATCTTCTTTAACATGCTAAGAGGAGCAGGAAAAAGCAAAAAATTTCAGAATTGCACCTTGCAATGCGGAGAAATTACAGTTTGTGCATTTACAATATTCATTGATTTTTGCCATTGAAAAACATCCAGAAATGATTGAAGCTACTGACTGAATGAAAGGAGCTGGCATCTCACTCTCTTTGAATCTTCTTTATCATGCTAAGAGGAGCAGGAAAAAGCAAAAAATTTCAGAATTGCACCTTGCAATGCGGAGAAATTACTGTTTGTGCATTTACAATATTCATTGATTTTTGCCATTGAAAAACATCATGTTATTCATATACCAGAAATGTTTGAAGCTACTGACTGAATGAAAGGAGCTGGCATCTCACTCTCTTTGAATCTTCTTTATCATGCTAAGAGGAGCAGGAAAAAGCAAAAAATTTCAGAATTGCACCTTGCAATGTGGAGAAATTACTGTTTGTGCATTTACAATATTCATTGATTTTTACCATTGAAAAACGTCCAGAAATGATTGAAGCTACTGACTGAATGAAAGTAGCTGGCATCTCACTCTCTTTGAATCTTCTTTATCATGCTAAGAGGAGCAGGAAAAAGCAAAAAATTTCAGACTTGCACCTTGCAATGCGGAGAAATTACTGTTTGTGCATTTACAATATTCATTGATTTTTGCCATTGAAAAACATCATGTTATTCATATACCAGAAATGTTTGAAGCTACTGACTGAATGAAAGGAGCTGGCATCTCACTCTCTTTGAATCTTCTTTATCATGCTAAGAGGAGCAGGAAAAAGCAAAAAATTTCAGAATTGCACCTTGCAATGCGGAGAAATTACTGTTTGTGCATTTACAATATTCATTGATTTTTGCCATTGAAAAACATCATGTTATTCATATACCAGAAATGTTTGAAGCTACTGACTGAATGAAAGGAGCTGGCATCTCACTCTCTTTGAATCTTCTTTATCATGCTAAGAGGAGCAGGAAAAAGCAAAAAATTTCAGAATTGCACCTTGCAATGCGGAGAAATTACTGTTTGTGCATTTACAATATTCATTGATTTTAGCCATTGAAAAACGTCCAGAAATGATTGAAGCTACTGACTGAATGAAAGGAGCTGGCATCTCACTCTCTTTGAATCTTCTTTATCATGCTAAGAGGAGCAGGAAAAATCAAAAAATTTCAGAATTGCACCTTGCAATGCGGAGAAATTACTGTTTGTGCATTTACAATATTCATTGATTTTTGCCATTGAAAAACATGTTATTCATATACCAGAAATGTTTGAAGCTACTGACTGAATGAAAGGAGCTGGCACCTCACTCTCTTTGAATCTTCTTTATCATGCTAAGAGGAGCGGGAAAAAGCAAAAAATTTCAGAATTGCACCTTGCAATGCGGAGAAATTACTGTTTGTGCATTTACAATATTCATTGATTTTTGCCATTGAAAAACGTCCAGAAATGATTGAAGGTACTGACTGAATGAAAGGAGCTGGCATCTCACTCTCTTTGAATCTTCTTTATCATGCTAAGAGGAGCAGGAAAAAGCAAAAAATTTCAGAATTGCACCTTGCAATGCGGAGAAATTACTGTTTGTGCATTTACAATATTCATTGATTTTTGCCATTGAAAAACGTCCAGAAATGATTGAAGCTACTGACTGAATGAAAGGAGCTGGCATCTCACTCTCTTTGAATCTTCTTTATCATGCTAAGAGGAGCAGGAAAAAGCAAAAAATTTCAAAATTGCACCTTGCAATGCGGAGAAATTACAGTTTGTGCATTTACAATATTCATTGATTTTTGCCATTGAAAAACATCCAGAAATGATTGAAGCTACTGACTGAAAGAAAGGAGCTGGCATCTCACTCTCTTTGAATCTTCTTTATCATGCTAAGAGGAGCAGGAAAAAGCAAAAAATTTCAGAATTGCACCTTGCAATGCGGAGAAATTACTGTTTGTGCATTTACAATATTCATTGATTTTTGCCATTGAAAAACATCATGTTATTCATATACCAGAAATGTTTGAAGCTACTGACTGAATGAAAGGAGCTGGCATCTCACTCTCTTTGAATCTTCTTTATCATGCTAAGAGGAGCAGGAAAAAGCAAAAAATTTCAGAATTGCACCTTGCAATGTGGAGAAATTACTGTTTGTGCATTTACAATATTCATTGATTTTTACCATTGAAAAACGTCCAGAAATGATTGAAGCTACTGACTGAATGAAAGTAGCTGGCATCTCACTCTCTTTGAATCTTCTTTATCATGCTAAGAGGAGCAGGAAAAAGCAAAAAATTTCAGACTTGCACCTTGCAATGCGGAGAAATTACTGTTTGTGCATTTACAATATTCATTGATTTTTGCCATTGAAAAACATCATGTTATTCATATACCAGAAATGTTTGAAGCTACTGACTGAATGAAAGGAGCTGGCATCTCACTCTCTTTGAATCTTCTTTATCATGCTAAGAGGAGCAGGAAAAAGCAAAAAATTTCAGAATTGCACCTTGCAATGCGGAGAAATTACTGTTTGTGCATTTACAATATTCATTGATTTTTGCCATTGAAAAACATCATGTTATTCATATACCAGAAATGTTTGAAGCTACTGACTGAATGAAAGGAGCTGGCATCTCACTCTCTTTGAATCTTCTTTATCATGCTAAGAGGAGCAGGAAAAAGCAAAAAATTTCAGAATTGCACCTTGCAATGCGGAGAAATTACTGTTTGTGCATTTACAATATTCATTGATTTTAGCCATTGAAAAACGTCCAGAAATGATTGAAGCTACTGACTGAATGAAAGGAGCTGGCATCTCACTCTCTTTGAATCTTCTTTATCATGCTAAGAGGAGCAGGAAAAATCAAAAAATTTCAGAATTGCACCTTGCAATGCGGAGAAATTACTGTTTGTGCATTTACAATATTCATTGATTTTTGCCATTGAAAAACATCCAGAAATGATTGAAGCTACTGACTGAAAGAAAGGAGCTGGCATCTCACTCTCTTTGAATCTTCTTTATCATGGTAAGAGGAGCAGGAAAAAGCAAAAAATTTCAGAATTGCACCTTGCAATGCGGAGAAATTACTGTTTGTGCATTTACAATATTCATTGATTTTTGCCATTGAAAAACATCATGTTATTCATATACCAGAAATGTTTGAAGCTACTGACTGAATAAAAGGAGCTGGCATCTCACTCTCTTTGAATCTTCTTTATCATGCTAAGAGGAGCAGGAAAAAGCAAAAAATTTCAGAATTGCACCTTGCAATGCGGAGAAATTACAGTTTGTGCATTTACAATATTCATTGATTTTTGCCATTGAAAAACATCCAGAAATGATTGAAGCTACTGACTGAATGAAAGGAGCTGGCATCTCACTCTCTTTGAATCTTCTTTATCATGCTAAGAGGAGCAGGAAAAAGCAAAAAATTTCAGAATTGCACCTTGCAATGCGGAGAAATTACTGTTTGTGCATTTACAATATTCATTGATTTTTGCCATTGAAAAACATCATGTTATTCATATACCAGAAATGTTTGAAGCTACTGACTGAATGAAAGGAGCTGGCATCTCACTCTCTTTGAATCTTCTTTATCATGCTAAGAGGAGCAGGAAAAAGCAAAAAATTTCGGAATTGCACCTTGCAATGTGGAGAAATTACTGTTTGTGCATTTACAATATTCATTGATTTTTACCATTGAAAAACGTCCAGAAATGATTGAAGCTACTGACTGAATGAAAGTAGCTGGCATCTCACTCTCTTTGAATCTTCTTTATCATGCTAAGAGGAGCAGGAAAAAGCAAAAAATTTCAGACTTGCACCTTGCAATGCGGAGAAATTACTGTTTGTGCATTTACAATATTCATTGATTTTTGCCATTGAAAAACATCATGTTATTCATATACCAGAAATGTTTGAAGCTACTGACTGAATGAAAGGAGCTGGCATCTCACTCTCTTTGAATCTTCTTTATCATGCTAAGAGGAGCAGGAAAAAGCAAAAAATTTCAGAATTGCACCTTGCAATGCGGAGAAATTACTGTTTGTGCATTTACAATATTCATTGATTTTTGCCATTGAAAAACATCATGTTATTCATATACCAGAAATGTTTGAAGCTACTGACTGAATGAAAGGAGCTGGCATCTCACTCTCTTTGAATCTTCTTTATCATGCTAAGAGGAGCAGGAAAAAGCAAAAATTTCAGAATTGCACCTTGCAATGCGGAGAAATTACTGTTTGTGCATTTACAATATTCATTGATTTTAGCCATTGAAAAACGTCCAGAAATGATTGAAGCTACTGACTGAATGAAAGGAGCTGGCATCTCACTCTCTTTGAATCTTCTTTATCATGCTAAGAGGAGCAGGAAAAATCAAAAAATTTCAGAATTGCACCTTGCAATGCGGAGAAATTACTGTTTGTGCATTTACAATATTCATTGATTTTTGCCATTGAAAAACATGTTATTCATATACCAGAAATGTTTGAAGCTACTGACTGAATGAAAGGAGCTGGCACCTCACTCTCTTTGAATCTTCTTTATCATGCTAAGAGGAGCGGGAAAAAGCAAAAAATTTCAGAATTGCACCTTGCAATGCGGAGAAATTACTGTTTGTGCATTTACAATATTCATTGATTTTTGCCATTGAAAAACGTCCAGAAATGATTGAAGCTACTGACTGAATGAAAGGAGCTGGCATCTCACTCTCTTTGAATCTTCTTTATCATGCTAAGAGGAGCAGGAAAAAGCAAAAAATTTCAGAATTGCACCTTGCAATGCGGAGAAATTACTGTTTGTGCATTTACAATATTCATTGATTTTTGCCATTGAAAAACGTCCAGAAATGATTGAAGCTACTGACTGAATGAAAGGAGCTGGCATCTCACTCTCTTTGAATCTTCTTTATCATGCTAAGAGGAGCAGGAAAAAGCAAAAAATTTCAGAATTGCACCTTGCAATGCGGAGAAATTACAGTTTGTGCATTTACAATATTCATTGATTTTTGCCATTGAAAAACATCCAGAAATGATTGAAGCTACTGACTGAAAGAAAGGAGCTGGCATCTCACTCTCTTTGAATCTTCTTTATCATGCTAAGAGGAGCAGGAAAAAGCAAAAAATTTCAGAATTGCACCTTGCAATGCGGAGAAATTACTGTTTGTGCATTTACAATATTCATTGATTTTTGCCATTGAAAAACATCATGTTATTCATATACCAGAAATGTTTGAAGCTACTGACTGAATGAAAGGAGCTGGCATCTCACTCTCTTTGAATCTTCTTTATCATGCTAAGAGGAGCAGGAAAAAGCAAAAAATTTCAGAATTGCACCTTGCAATGTGGAGAAATTACTGTTTGTGCATTTACAATATTCATTGATTTTTACCATTGAAAAACGTCCAGAAATGATTGAAGCTACTGACTGAATGAAAGTAGCTGGCATCTCACTCTCTTTGAATCTTCTTTATCATGCTAAGAGGAGCAGGAAAAAGCAAAAAATTTCAGACTTGCACCTTGCAATGCGGAGAAATTACTGTTTGTGCATTTACAATATTCATTGATTTTTGCCATTGAAAAACATTATGTTATTCATATACCAGAAATGTTTGAAGCTACTGACTGAATGAAAGTAGCTGGCATCTCACTCTCTTTGAATCTTCTTTATCATGCTAAGAGGAGCAGGAAAAATCAAAAAATTTCAGAATTGCACCTTGCAATGCGGAGAAATTACTGTTTGTGCATTTACAATATTCATTGATTTTTGCCATTGAAAAACGTCCAGAAATGATTGAAGCTACTGACTGAATGAAAGGAGCTGGCATCTCACTCTCTTTGAATCTTCTTTATCATGCTAAGAGGAGCAGGAAAAAGCAAAAAATTTCAGAATTGCACCTTGCAATGCGGAGAAATTACTGTTTGTGCATTTACAATATTCATTGATTTTTGCCTTTGAAAAACATCATGTTATTCATATACCAGAAATGATTGAAGCTACTGACTGAATGAAAGGAGCTGGCATCTCACTCTCTTTGAATCTTCTTTATCATGCTAAGAGGAGCAGGAAAAAGTAAAAAATTTCAGAATTGCACCTTGCAATGCGGAGAAATTACTGTTTGTGCATTTATAATATTCAATGATTTTTGCCATTGAAAAACGTCCAGAAATGATTGAAGCTACTGACTGAACGAAAGGAGCTGGCATCTCACTCTCTTTGAATCTTCTTTATCATGCTAAGAGGAGCAGGAAAAAGCAAAAAATTTCAGAATTGCACCTTGCAATGCAGAGAAATTACTGTTTGTGCATTTACAATATTCATTGATTTTTGCCATTGAAAAACGTCCAGAAATGATTGAAGCTACTGACTGAATGAAAGGAGCTGGCATCTCACTCTCTTTGAATCTTCTTTATCATGCTAAGAGGAGCAGGAAAAAGCAAAAAATTTCAGAATTGCACCTTGCAATGCGGAGAAATTACTGTTTGTGCATTTACAATATTCATTGATTTTTGCCATTGAAAAACATCATGTTATTCATTTACCAGAAATGTTTGAAGCTACTGACTGAATGAAAGGAGCTGACATCTCACTCTCTTTGAATCTTCTTTATCATGCTAAGAGGAGCAGGAAAAAGCAAAAAATTTCAGAATTGCACCTTGCAATGCAGAGAAATTACTGTTTGTGCATTTACAATATTCATTGATTTTTGCCATTGAAAAACGTCCAGAAATGATTGAAGCTACTGACTGAATGAAAGGAGCTGGCATCTCACTCTCTTTGAATCTTCTTTATCATGCTAAGAGGAGCAGGAAAAAGCAAAAAATTTCAGAATTGCACCTTGCAATGCGGAGAAATTACTGTTTGTGCATTTACAATATTCATTGATTTTTGCCATTGAAAAACATCATGTTATTCATATACCAGAAATGTTTGAAGCTACTGACTGAATGAAAGGAGCTGGCATCTCACTCTCTTTGAATCTTCTTTATCATGCTAAGAGGAGCAGGAAAAAGCAAAAAATTTCAGAATTGCACCTTGCAATGCGGAGAAATTACTGTTTGTGCATTTACAATATTCATTGATTTTTGCCATTGAAAAACATCATGTTATTCATATACCAGAAATGTTTGAAGCTACTGACTGAATGAAAGGAGCTGGCATCTCACTCTCTTTGAATCTTCTTTATCATGCTAAGAGGAGCAGGAAAAAGCAAAAAATTTCAGAATTGCACCTTGCAATGTGGAGAAATTACTGTGCATTTACAATATTCATTGATTTTTACCATTGAAAAACGTCCAGAAATGATTGAAGCTACTGACTGAATGAAAGTAGCTGGCATCTCACTCTCTTTGAATCTTCTTTATCATGCTAAGAGGAGCAGGAAAAAGCAAAAAATTTCAGACTTGCACCTTGCAATGCGGAGAAATTACTGTTTGTGCATTTACAATATTCATTGATTTTTGACATTGAAAAACATCATGTTATTCATATACCAGAAATGTTTGAAGCTACTGACTGAATGAAAGGAGCTGGCATCTCACTCTCTTTGAATCTTCTTTATCATGCTAAGCGGAGCAGGAAAAAGCAAAAAATTTCAGACTTGCACCTTGCAATGCGGAGAAATTACTGTTTGTGCATTTACAATATTCATTGATTTTTGCCATTGAAAAACATGTTATTCATATACCAGAAATGTTTGAAGCTACTGACTGAATGAAAGGAGCTGGCACCTCACTCTCTTTGAATCTTCTTTATCATGCTAAGAGGAGCGTGAAAAAGCAAAAAAATTCAGAATTGCACCTTGCAATGCGGAGAAATTACTGTTTGTGCATTTACAATATTCATTGATTTTTGCCATTGAAAAACGTCCAGAAATGATTGAAAGTACTGACTGAATGAAAGGAGCTGGCATCTCACTCTCTTTGAATCTTCTTTATCATGCTAAGAGGAGCAGGAAAAAGCAAAAAATTTCAGAATTGCACCTTGCAATGCGGAGAAATTACTGTTTGTGCATTTACAATATTCATTGATTTTTGCCATTGAAAAACGTCCAGAAATGATTGAAGCTACTGACTGAATGAAAGGAGCTGGCATCTCACTCTCTTTGAATCTTCTTTATCATGCTAAGAGGAGCAGGAAAAATCAAAAAATTTCAGAATTGCACCTTGCAATGCGGAGAAATTACTGTTTGTGCATTTACAATATTCATTGATTTTTGCCATTGAAAAACGTCCAGAAATGATTGAAGCTACTGACTGAATGAAAGGAGCTGGCATCTCACTCTCTTTGAATCTTCTTTATCATGCTAAGAGGAGCAGGAAAAAGCAAAAAATTTCAGAATTGCACCTTGCAATGCGGAGAAATTACTGTTTGTGCATTTACAATATTCATTGATTTTTGCCTTTGAAAAACATCATGTTATTCATATACCAGAAATGATTGAAGCTACTGACTGAATGAAAGGAGCTGGCATCTCACTCTCTTTGAATCTTCTTTATCATGCTAAGAGGAGCAGGAAAAAGTAAAAAATTTCAGAATTGCACCTTGCAATGCGGAGAAATTACTGTTTGTGCATTTATAATATTCAATGATTTTTGCCATTGAAAAACGTCCAGAAATGATTGAAGCTACTGACTGAACGAAAGGAGCTGGCATCTCACTCTCTTTGAATCTTCTTTATCATGCTAAGAGGAGCAGGAAAAAGCAAAAAATTTCAGAATTGCACCTTGCAATGCAGAGAAATTACTGTTTGTGCATTTACAATATTCATTGATTTTTGCCATTGAAAAACGTCCAGAAATGATTGAAGCTACTGACTGAATGAAAGGAGCTGGCATCTCACTCTCTTTGAATCTTCTTTATCATGCTAAGAGGAGCAGGAAAAAGCAAAAAATTTCAGAATTGCACCTTGCAATGCGGAGAAATTACTGTTTGTGCATTTACAATATTCATTGATTTTTGCCATTGAAAAACATCATGTTATTCATTTACCAGAAATGTTTGAAGCTACTGACTGAATGAAAGGAGCTGACATCTCACTCTCTTTGAATCTTCTTTATCATGCTAAGAGGAGCAGGAAAAAGCAAAAAATTTCAGAATTGCACCTTGCAATGCAGAGAAATTACTGTTTGTGCATTTACAATATTCATTGATTTTTGCCATTGAAAAACGTCCAGAAATGATTGAAGCTACTGACTGAATGAAAGGAGCTGGCATCTCACTCTCTTTGAATCTTCTTTATCATGCTAAGAGGAGCAGGAAAAAGCAAAAAATTTCAGAATTGCACCTTGCAATGCGGAGAAATTACTGTTTGTGCATTTACAATATTCATTGATTTTTGCCATTGAAAAACATCATGTTATTCATATACCAGAAATGTTTGAAGCTACTGACTGAATGAAAGGAGCTGGCATCTCACTCTCTTTGAATCTTCTTTATCATGCTAAGAGGAGCAGGAAAAAGCAAAAAATTTCAGAATTGCACCTTGCAATGCGGAGAAATTACTGTTTGTGCATTTACAATATTCATTGATTTTTGCCATTGAAAAACATCATGTTATTCATATACCAGAAATGTTTGAAGCTACTGACTGAATGAAAGGAGCTGGCATCTCACTCTCTTTGAATCTTCTTTATCATGCTAAGAGGAGCAGGAAAAAGCAAAAAATTTCAGAATTGCACCTTGCAATGTGGAGAAATTACTGTGCATTTACAATATTCATTGATTTTTACCATTGAAAAACGTCCAGAAATGATTGAAGCTACTGACTGAATGAAAGTAGCTGGCATCTCACTCTCTTTGAATCTTCTTTATCATGCTAAGAGGAGCAGGAAAAAGCAAAAAATTTCAGACTTGCACCTTGCAATGCGGAGAAATTACTGTTTGTGCATTTACAATATTCATTGATTTTTGACATTGAAAAACATCATGTTATTCATATACCAGAAATGTTTGAAGCTACTGACTGAATGAAAGGAGCTGGCATCTCACTCTCTTTGAATCTTCTTTATCATGCTAAGCGGAGCAGGAAAAAGCAAAAAATTTCAGACTTGCACCTTGCAATGCGGAGAAATTACTGTTTGTGCATTTACAATATTCATTGATTTTTGCCATTGAAAAACATGTTATTCATATACCAGAAATGTTTGAAGCTACTGACTGAATGAAAGGAGCTGGCACCTCACTCTCTTTGAATCTTCTTTATCATGCTAAGAGGAGCGTGAAAAAGCAAAAAAATTCAGAATTGCACCTTGCAATGCGGAGAAATTACTGTTTGTGCATTTACAATATTCATTGATTTTTGCCATTGAAAAACGTCCAGAAATGATTGAAAGTACTGACTGAATGAAAGGAGCTGGCATCTCACTCTCTTTGAATCTTCTTTATCATGCTAAGAGGAGCAGGAAAAAGCAAAAAATTTCAGAATTGCACCTTGCAATGCGGAGAAATTACTGTTTGTGCATTTACAATATTCATTGATTTTTGCCATTGAAAAACGTCCAGAAATGATTGAAGCTACTGACTGAATGAAAGGAGCTGGCATCTCACTCTCTTTGAATCTTCTTTATCATGCTAAGAGGAGCAGGAAAAAGTAAAAAATTTCAGAATTGCACCTTGCAATGCGGAGAAATTACAGTTTGTGCATTTACAATATTCATTGATTTTTGCCATTGAAAAACATCCAGAAATGATTGAAGCTACTGACTGAATGAAAGGAGCTGGCATCTCACTCTCTTTGAATCTTCTTTATCATGCTAAGAGGAGCAGGAAAAAGCAAAAAATTTCAGAATTGCACCTTGCAATGCGGAGAAATTACTGTTTGTGCATTTACAATATTCATTGATTTTTGCCATTGAAAAACATCATGTTATTCATATACCAGAAATGTTTGAAGCTACTGACTGAATGAAAGGAGCTGGCATCTCACTCTCTTTGAATCTTCATAATCATGCTAAGAGGAGCAGGAAAAAGCAAAAAATTTCAGAATTGCACCTTGCAATGCGGAGAAATTACTGTTTGTGCATTTACAATATTCATTGATTTTTGCCATTGAAAAACATCATGTTATTCATATACCAGAAATGTTTGAAGCTACTGACTGAATGAAAGGAGCTGGCATCTCACTCTCTTTGAATCTTCTTTATCATGCTAAGAGGAGCAGGAAAAAGCAAAAAATTTCAGAATTGCACCTTGCAATGTGGAGAAATTACTGTTTGTGCATTTACAATATTCATTGATTTTTACCATTGAAAAACGTGCAGAAATGATTGAAGCTACTGACTGAATGAAAGTAGCTGGCATCTCACTCTCTTTGAATCTTCTTTATCATACTAAGAGGAGCAGGAAAAAGCAAAAAATTTCAGACTTGCACCTTGCAATGCGGAGAAATTACTGTTTGTGCATTTACAATATTCATTGATTTTTGCCATTGAAAAACATCATGTTATTCATATACCAGAAATGTTTGAAGCTACTGACTGAATGAAAGGAGCTGGCATCTCACTCTCTTTGAATCTTCTTTATCATGCTAAGAGGAGCAGGAAAAAGGAAAAAATTTCAGAATTGCACCTTGCAATGCGGAGAAATTACTGTTTGTGCATTTACAATATTCATTGATTTTTGCCATTGAAAAACGTCCAGAAATGATTGAAGCTACTGACTGAATGAAAGGAGCTGGCATCTCACTCTCTTTGAATCTTCTTTATCATGCTAAGAGGAGCAGGAAAAAGTAAAAAATTTCAGAATTGCACCTTGCAATGCGGAGAAATTACAGTTTGTGCATTTACAATATTCATTGATTTTTGCCATTGAAAAACATCCAGAAATGATTGAAGCTACTGACTGAATGAAAGGAGCTGGCATCTCACTCTCTTTGAATCTTCTTTATCATGCTAAGAGGAGCAGGAAAAAGCAAAAAATTTCAGAATTGCACCTTGCAATGCGGAGAAATTACTGTTTGTGCATTTACAATATTCATTGATTTTTGCCATTGAAAAACATCATGTTATTCATATACCAGAAATGTTTGAAGCTACTGACTGAATGAAAGGAGCTGGCATCTCACTCTCTTTGAATCTTCATAATCATGCTAAGAGGAGCAGGAAAAAGCAAAAAATTTCAGAATTGCACCTTGCAATGCGGAGAAATTACTGTTTGTGCATTTACAATATTCATTGATTTTTGCCATTGAAAAACATCATGTTATTCATATACCAGAAATGTTTGAAGCTACTGACTGAATGAAAGGAGCTGGCATCTCACTCTCTTTGAATCTTCTTTATCATGCTAAGAGGAGCAGGAAAAAGCAAAAAATTTCAGAATTGCACCTTGCAATGTGGAGAAATTACTGTTTGTGCATTTACAATATTCATTGATTTTTACCATTGAAAAACGTGCAGAAATGATTGAAGCTACTGACTGAATGAAAGTAGCTGGCATCTCACTCTCTTTGAATCTTCTTTATCATACTAAGAGGAGCAGGAAAAAGCAAAAAATTTCAGACTTGCACCTTGCAATGCGGAGAAATTACTGTTTGTGCATTTACAATATTCATTGATTTTTGCCATTGAAAAACATCATGTTATTCATATACCAGAAATGTTTGAAGCTACTGACTGAATGAAAGGAGCTGGCATCTCACTCTCTTTGAATCTTCTTTATCATGCTAAGAGGAGCAGGAAAAAGCAAAAAATTTCAGAATTGCACCTTGCAATGCGGAGAAATTACTGTTTGTGCATTTACAATATTCATTGATTTTTGCCATTGAAAAACGTCCAGAAATGATTGAAGCTACTGACTGAATGAAAGGAGCTGGCATCTCACTCTCTTTGAATCTTCTTTATCATGCTAAGAGGAGCAGGAAAAAGCAAAAAATTTCAGAATTGCACCTTGCAATGCGGAGAAATTACTGTTTGTGCATTTACAATATTCATTGATTTTTGCCATTGAAAAACGTCCAGAAATGATTGAAGCTACTGACTGAATGAAAGGAGCTGGCATCTCACTCTCTTTGAATCTTCTTTATCATGCTAAGAGGAGCAGGAAAAAGCAAAAAATTTCAGAATTGCACCTTGCAATGCGGAGAAATTACTGTTTGTGCATTTACAATATTCATTGATTTTTGCCATTGAAAAACATCATGTTATTCATATACCAGAAATGTTTGAAGCTACTGACTGAATGAAAGGAGCTGGCATCTCACTCTCTTTGAATCTTCTTTATCATGCTAAGAGGAGCAGGAAAAAGCAAAAAATTTCAGAATTGCACCTTGCAATGCGGAGAAATTACTGTTTGTGCATTTACAATATTCATTGATTTTTGCCATTGAAAAACGTCCAGAAATGATTGAAGCTACTGACTGAATGAAAGGAGCTGGCATCTCACTCTCTTTGAATCTTGTTTATCATGCTAAGAGGAGCAGGAAAAAGCAAAAAATTTCAGAATTGCACCTTGCAATGCGGAGAAATTACTGTTTGTGCATTTACAATATTCATTGATTTTTGCCATTGAAAAACATCATGTTATTCATATACCAGAAATGATTGAAGCTACTGACTGAATGAAAGGAGCTGGCATCTCACTCTCTTTGAATCTTCTTTATCATGCTAAGAGGAGCAGGAAAAAGTAAAAAATTTCAGAATTGCACCTTGCAATGCGGAGAAATTACTGTTTGTGCATTTATAATATTCAATGATTTTTGCCATTGAAAAACGTCCAGAAATGATTGAAGCTACTGACTGAACGAAAGGAGCTGGCATCTCACTCTCTTTGAATCTTCTTTATCATGCTAAGAGGAGCAGGAAAAAGCAAAAAATTTCAGAATTGCACCTTGCAATGCGGAGAAATTACTGTTTGTGTATTTACAATATTCATTGATTTTTGCCATTGAAAAACGTCCAGAAATGATTGAAGCTACTGACTGAATGAAAGGAGCTGGCATCTCACTCTCTTTGAATCTTCTTTATCATGCTAAGAGGAGCAGGAAAAAGCAAATAATTTCAGAATTGCACCTTGCAATGCGGAGAAATTACTGTTTGTGCATTTACAATATTCATTGATTTTTGCCTTTGAAAAACATCATGTTATTCATATACCAGAAATGTTTGAAGCTACTGACTGAATGAAAGGAGCTGACATCTCACGCTCTTTGAATCTTCTTTATCAGGCTAAGAGGAGCAGGAAAAAGCAAAACATTTCAGAATTGCACCTTGCAATGCGGAGAAATTACTGTTTGTGCATTTACAATATTCATTGATTTTTGCCATGGAAAAACGTCCAGAAATGATTGAAGCTACTGACTGAATGAAAGGAGCTGGCATCTCACTCTCTTTGAATCTTCTTTATCATGCTAAGAGGAGCAGGAAAAAGCAAAAAATTTCAGAATTGCACCTTGCAATGCGGAGAAATTACTGTTTGTGCATTTACAATATTCATTGATTTTTGCCATTGAAAAACATCATGTTATTCATATACCAGAAATGTTTGAAGCTACTGACTGAATGAAAGGAGCTGGCATCTCACTCTCTTTGAATCTTCTTTATCATGCTAAGAGGAGCAGGAAAAAGCAAAAAATTTCAGAATTGCACCTTGCAATGCGGAGAAATTACTGTTTGTGCATTTACAATATTCATTGATTTTTGCCATTGAAAAACGTCCAGAAATGATTGAAGCTACTGACTGAATGAAAGGAGCTGGCATCTCACTCTCTTTGAATCTTCTTTATCATGCTAAGAGGAGCAGGAAAAAGCAAAAAATTTCAGAATTGCACCTTGCAATGCGGAGAAATTACTGTTTGTGCATTTACAATATTCATTGATTTTTGCCATTGAAAAACATCATGTTATTCATATACCAGAAATGTTTGAAGCTACTGACTGAATGAAAGGAGCTGACATCTCACGCTCTTTGAATCTTCTTTATCATGCTAAGAGGAGCAGGAAAAAGCAAAAAATTTCAGAATTGCACCTTGCAATGCGGAGAAATTACTGTTTGTGCATTTACAATATTCATTGATTTTTGCCATTGAAAAACGTCCAGAAATGATTGAAGCTACTGACTGAATGAAAGGAGCTGGCATCTCACTCTCTTTGAATCTTCTTTATCATGCTAAGAGGAGCAGGAAAAAGCAAAAAATTTCAGAATTGCACCTTGCAATGCGGAGAAATTACTGTTTGTGCATTTACAATATTCATTGATTTTTGCCATTGAAAAACATCATGTTATTCATATACCAGAAATGTTTGAAGCTACTGACTGAATGAAAGGAGCTGGCATCTCACTCTCTTTGAATCTTCTTTATCATGCTAAGAGGAGCAGGAAAAAGCAAAAAATTTCAGAATTGCACCTTGCAATGCGGAGAAATTACTGTTTGTGCATTTACAATATTCATTGATTTTTGCCATTGAAAAACATCATGTTATTCATATACCAGAAATGTTTGAAGCTACTGACTGAATGAAAGGAGCTGGCATCTCACTCTCTTTGAATCTTCTTTATCATGCTAAGAGGAGCAGGAAAAAGCAAAAAATTTCAGAATTGCACCTTGCAATGCGGAGAAATTACTGTTTGTGCATTTACAATATTCATTGATTTTTGCCATTGAAAAACGTCCAGAAATGATTGAAGCTACTGACTGAATGAAAGGAGCTGGCATCTCACTCTCTTTGAATCTTCTTTATCATGCTAAGAGGAGCAGGAAAAAGCAAAACATTTCAGAATTGCACCTTGCAATGCGGAGAAATTACTGTTTGTGCATTTACAATATTCATTGATTTTTGCCATTGAAAAACGTCCAGAAATGATTGAAGCTACTGACTGAATGAAAGGAGCTGGCATCTCACTCTCTTTGAATCTTCTTTATCATGCTAAGAGGAGCAGGAAAAAGCAAAAAATTTCAGAATTGCACCTTGCAATGCGGAGAAATTACTGTTTGTGCATTTACAATATTCATTGATTTTTGCCATTGAAAAACGTCCAGAAATGATTGAAGCTACTGACTGAATGAAAGGAGCTGGCATCTCACTCTCTTTGAATCTTCTTTATCATGCTAAGAGGAGCAGGAAAAAGCAAAAAATTTCAGAATTGCACCTTGCAATGCGGAGAAATTACTGTTTGTGCATTTACAATATTCATTGATTTTTGCCATTGAAAAACATCATGTTATTCATATACCAGAAATGTTTGAAGCTACTGACTGAATGAAAGGAGCTGGCATCTCACTCTCTTTGAATCTTCTTTATCATGCTAAGAGGAGCAGGAAAAAGCAAAAAATTTCAGAATTGCACCTTGCAATGCGGAGAAATTACTGTTTGTGCATTTACAATATTCATTGATTTTTGCCATTGAAAAACGTCCAGAAATGATTGAAGCTACTGACTGAATGAAAGGAGCTGGCATCTCACTCTCTTTGAATCTTGTTTATCATGCTAAGAGGAGCAGGAAAAAGCAAAAAATTTCAGAATTGCACCTTGCAATGCGGAGAAATTACTGTTTGTGCATTTACAATATTCATTGATTTTTGCCATTGAAAAACATCATGTTATTCATATACCAGAAATGATTGAAGCTACTGACTGAATGAAAGGAGCTGGCATCTCACTCTCTTTGAATCTTCTTTATCATGCTAAGAGGAGCAGGAAAAAGTAAAAAATTTCAGAATTGCACCTTGCAATGCGGAGAAATTACTGTTTGTGCATTTATAATATTCAATGATTTTTGCCATTGAAAAACGTCCAGAAATGATTGAAGCTACTGACTGAACGAAAGGAGCTGGCATCTCACTCTCTTTGAATCTTCTTTATCATGCTAAGAGGAGCAGGAAAAAGCAAAAAATTTCAGAATTGCACCTTGCAATGCGGAGAAATTACTGTTTGTGCATTTACAATATTCATTGATTTTTGCCATTGAAAAACGTCCAGAAATGATTGAAGCTACTGACTGAATGAAAGGAGCTGGCATCTCACTCTATTTGAATCTTCTTTATCATGCTAAGAGGAGCAGGAAAAAGCAAAAAATTTCAGAATTGCACCTTGCAATGCGGAGAAATTACTGTTTGTGCATTTACAATATTCATTGATTTTTGCCATTGAAAAACATCATGTTATTCATATACCAGAAATGTTTGAAGCTACTGACTGAATGAAAGGAGCTGACATCTCACGCTCTTTGAATCTTCTTTATCATGCTAAGAGGAGCAGGAAAAAGCAAAAAATTTCAGAATTGCACCTTGCAATGCGGAGAAATTACTGTTTGTGCATTTACAATATTCATTCATTTTTGCCATTGAAAAACGTCCAGAAATGATTGAAGCTACTGACTGAATGAAAGGAGCTGGCATCTCACTCTCTTTGAATCTTCTTTATCATGCTAAGAGGAGCAGGAAAAAGCAAAAAATTTCAGAATTGCACCTTGCAATGCGGAGAAATTACTGTTTGTGCATTTACAATATTCATTGATTTTTGCCATTGAAAAACATCATGTTATTCATATACCAGAAATGTTTGAAGCTACTGACTGAATGAAAGGAGCTGACATCTCACGCTCTTTGAATCTTCTTTATCATGCTAAGAGGAGCAGGAAAAAGCAAAAAATTTCAGAATTGCACCTTGCAATGCGGAGAAATTACTGTTTGTGCATTTACAATATTCATTGATTTTTGCCATTGAAAAACGTCCAGAAATGATTGAAGCTACTGACTGAATGAAAGGAGCTGGCATCTCACTCTCTTTGAATCTTCTTTATCATGCTAAGAGGAGCAGGAAAAAGCAAAAAATTTCAGAATTGCACCTTGCAATGCGGAGAAATTACTGTTTGTGCATTTACAATATTCATTGATTTTTGCCATTGAAAAACATCATGTTATTCATATACCAGAAATGTTTGAAGCTACTGACTGAATGAAAGGAGCTGGCATCTCACTCTCTTTGAATCTTCTTTATCATGCTAAGAGGAGCAGGAAAAAGCAAAAAATTTCAGAATTGCACCTTGCAATGCGGAGAAATTACTGTTTGTGCATTTACAATATTCATTGATTTTTGCCATTGAAAAACATCATGTTATTCATATACCAGAAATGTTTGAAGCTACTGACTGAATGAAAGGAGCTGGCATCTCACTCTCTTTGAATCTTCTTTATCATGCTAAGAGGAGCAGGAAAAAGCAAAAAATTTCAGAATTGCACCTTGCAATGCGGAGAAATTACTGTTTGTGCATTTACAATATTCATTGATTTTTGCCATTGAAAAACGTCCAGAAATGATTGAAGCTACTGACTGAATGAAAGGAGCTGGCATCTCACTCTCTTTGAATCTTCTTTATCATGCTAAGAGGAGCAGGAAAAAGCAAAACATTTCAGAATTGCACCTTGCAATGCGGAGAAATTACTGTTTGTGCATTTACAATATTCATTGATTTTTGCCATTGAAAAACGTCCAGAAATGATTGAAGCTACTGACTGAATGAAAGGAGCTGGCATCTCACTCTCTTTGAATCTTCTTTATCATGCTAAGAGGAGCAGGAAAAAGCAAAAAATTTCAGAATTGCACCTTGCAATGCGGAGAAATTACTGTTTGTGCATTTACAATATTCATTGATTTTTGCCATTGAAAAACGTCCAGAAATGATTGAAGCTACTGACTGAATGAAAGGAGCTGGCATCTCACTCTCTTTGAATCTTCTTTATCATGCTAAGAGGAGCAGGAAAAAGCAAAAAATTTCAGAATTGCACCTTGCAATGCGGAGAAATTACTGTTTGTGCATTTACAATATTCATTGATTTTTGCCATTGAAAAACATCATGTTATTCATATACCAGAAATGTTTGAAGCTACTGACTGAATGAAAGGAGCTGGCATCTCACTCTCTTTGAATCTTCTTTATCATGCTAAGAGGAGCAGGAAAAAGCAAAAAATTTCAGAATTGCACCTTGCAATGCGGAGAAATTACTGTTTGTGCATTTACAATATTCATTGATTTTTGCCATTGAAAAACGTCCAGAAATGATTGAAGCTACTGACTGAATGAAAGGAGCTGGCATCTCACTCTCTTTGAATCTTGTTTATCATGCTAAGAGGAGCAGGAAAAAGCAAAAAATTTCAGAATTGCACCTTGCAATGCAGAGAAATTACTGTTTGTGCATTTACAATATTCATTGATTTTTGCCATTGAAAAACATCATGTTATTCATATACCAGAAATGATTGAAGCTACTGACTGAATGAAAGGAGCTGGCATCTCACTCTCTTTGAATCTTCTTTATCATGCTAAGAGGAGCAGGAAAAAGTAAAAAATTTCAGAATTGCACCTTGCAATGCGGAGAAATTACTGTTTGTGCATTTATAATATTCAATGATTTTTGCCATTGAAAAACGTCCAGAAATGATTGAAGCTACTGACTGAACGAAAGGAGCTGGCATCTCACTCTCTTTGAATCTTCTTTATCATGCTAAGAGGAGCAGGAAAAAGCAAAAAATTTCAGAATTGCACCTTGCAATGCGGAGAAATTACTGTTTGTGCATTTACAATATTCATTGATTTTTGCCATTGAAAAACGTCCAGAAATGATTGAAGCTACTGACTGAATGAAAGGAGCTGGCATCTCACTCTCTTTGAATCTTCTTTATCATGCTAAGAGGAGCAGGAAAAAGCAAAAAATTTCAGAATTGCACCTTGCAATGCGGAGAAATTACTGTTTGTGCATTTACAATATTCATTGATTTTTGCCATTGAAAAACATCATGTTATTCATATACCAGAAATGTTTGAAGCTACTGACTGAATGAAAGGAGCTGACATCTCACGCTCTTTGAATCTTCTTTATCATGCTAAGAGGAGCAGGAAAAAGCAAAAAATTTCAGAATTGCACCTTGCAATGCGGAGAAATTACTCTTTGTGCATTTACAATATTCATTGATTTTTGCCATTGAAAAACGTCCAGAATTGATTGAAGCTACTGACTGAATGAAAGGAGCTGGCATCTCACTCTCTTTGAATCTTCTTTATCATGCTAAGAGGAGCAGGAAAAAGCAAAAAATTTCAGAATTGCACCTTGCAATGCGGAGAAATTACTGTTTGTGCATTTACAATATTCATTGATTTTTGCCATTGAAAAACATCATGTTATTCATATACCAGAAATGTTTGAAGCTACTGACTGAATGAAAGGAGCTGGCATCTCACTCTCTTTGAATCTTCTTTATCATGCTAAGAGGAGCAGGAAAAAGCAAAAAATTTCAGAATTGCACCTTGCAATGCGGAGAAATTACTGTTTGTGCATTTACAATATTCATTGATTTTTGCCATTGAAAAACATCATGTTATTCATATACCAGAAATGTTTGAAGCTACTGACTGAATGAAAGGAGCTGGCATCTCACTCTCTTTGAATCTTCTTTATCATGCTAAGAGGAGCAGGGAAAAGCAAAAAATTTCAGAATTGCACCTTGCAATGTGGAGAAATTACTGTTTGTGCATTTACAATATTCATTGATTTTTACCATTGAAAAACGTCCAGAAATGATTGAAGCTACTGACTGAATGAAAGGAGCTGGCACCTCACTCTCTTTGAATCTTCTTTATCATGCTAACAGGAGCGGGAAAAAGCAAAAAAATTCAGAATTGCACCTTGCAATGCGGAGAAATTACTGTTTGTGCATTTACAATATTCATTGATTTTTGCATTGAAAAACGTCCAGAAATGATTGAAAGTACTGACTGAATGAAAGGAGCTGGCATCTCACTCTCTTTGAATCTTCTTTATCATGCTAAGAGGAGCAGGAAAAAGCAAAAAATTTCAGAATTGCACCTTGCAATGCGGAGAAATTACTGTTTGTGCATTTACAATATTCATTGATTTTTGCCATTGAAAAACGTCCAGAAATGATTGAAGCTACTGACTGAATGAAAGGAGCTGGCATCTCACTCTCTTTGAATCTTCTTTATCATGCTAAGAGGAGCAGGAAAAAGTAAAAAATTTCAGAATTGCACCTTGCAATGCGGAGAAATTACAGTTTGTGCATTTACAATATTCATTGATTTTTGCCATTGAAAAACATCCAGAAATGATTGAAGCTATTGACTGAATGAAAGGAGCTGGCATCTCACTCTCTTTGAATCTTCTTTATCATGCTAAGAGGAGCAGGAAAAAGCAAAAAATTTCAGAATTGCACCTTGCAATGCGGAGAAATTACTGTTTGTGCATTTACAATATTCATTGATTTTTGCCATTGAAAAACATCATGTTATTCATATACCAGAAATGTTTGAAGCTACTGACTGAATGAAAGGAGCTGGCATCTCACTCTCTTTGAATCTTCATTATCATGCTAAGAGGAGCAGGAAAAAGCAAAAAATTTCAGAATTGCACCTTGCAATGCGGAGAAATTACTGTTTGTGCATTTACAATATTCATTGATTTTTGCCATTGAAAAACATGTTATTCATATACCAGAAATGTTTGAAGCTACTGACTGAATGAAAGGAGCTGGCACCTCACTCTCTTTGAATCTT
The DNA here is from genome assembly GCF_046119375.1 of Phyllobates terribilis. NCBI lineage: Eukaryota > Metazoa > Chordata > Amphibia > Anura > Dendrobatidae > Phyllobates > Phyllobates terribilis. The sequence continues at coordinate 51,153 of NW_027365605.1, read as the reverse complement.
CTTTATCATGCTAAGAGGAGCGGGAAAAAGCAAAAAAATTCAGAATTGCACCTTGCAATGCGGAGAAATTACTGTTTGTGCATTTACAATATTCATTGATTTTTGCCATTGAAAAACGTCCAGAAATGATTGAAAGTACTGACTGAATGAAAGGAGCTGGCATCTCACTCTCTTTGAATCTTCTTTATCATGCTAAGAGGAGCAGGAAAAAGCAAAACATTTCAGAATTGCACCTTGCAATGCGGAGAAATTACTGTTTGTGCATTTACAATATTCATTGATTTTTGCCATTGAAAAACGTCCAGAAATGATTGAAGCTACTGACTGAATGAAAGGAGCTGGCATCTCACTCTCTTTGAATCTTCTTTATCATGCTAAGAGGAGCAGGAAAAAGCAAAAAATTTCAGAATTGCACCTTGCAATGCGGAGAAATTACTGTTTGTGCATTTACAATATTCATTGATTTTTGCCATTGAAAAACGTCCAGAAATGATTGAAGCTACTGACTGAATGAAAGGAGCTGGCATCTCACTCTCTTTGAATCTTCTTTATCATGCTAAGAGGAGCAGGAAAAAGCAAAAAATTTCAGAATTGCACCTTGCAATGCGGAGAAATTACTGTTTGTGCATTTACAATATTCATTGATTTTTGCCATTGAAAAACATCATGTTATTCATATACCAGAAATGTTTGAAGCTACTGACTGAATGAAAGGAGCTGGCATCTCACTCTCTTTGAATCTTCTTTATCATGCTAAGAGGAGCAGGAAAAAGCAAAAAATTTCAGAATTGCACCTTGCAATGCGGAGAAATTACTGTTTGTGCATTTACAATATTCATTGATTTTTGCCATTGAAAAACGTCCAGAAATGATTGAAGCTACTGACTGAATGAAAGGAGCTGGCATCTCACTCTCTTTGAATCTTGTTTATCATGCTAAGAGGAGCAGGAAAAAGCAAAAAATTTCAGAATTGCACCTTGCAATGCAGAGAAATTACTGTTTGTGCATTTACAATATTCATTGATTTTTGCCATTGAAAAACATCATGTTATTCATATACCAGAAATGATTGAAGCTACTGACTGAATGAAAGGAGCTGGCATCTCACTCTCTTTGAATCTTCTTTATCATGCTAAGAGGAGCAGGAAAAAGTAAAAAATTTCAGAATTGCACCTTGCAATGCGGAGAAATTACTGTTTGTGCATTTATAATATTCAATGATTTTTGCCATTGAAAAACGTCCAGAAATGATTGAAGCTACTGACTGAACGAAAGGAGCTGGCATCTCACTCTCTTTGAATCTTCTTTATCATGCTAAGAGGAGCAGGAAAAAGCAAAAAATTTCAGAATTGCACCTTGCAATGCGGAGAAATTACTGTTTGTGCATTTACAATATTCATTGATTTTTGCCATTGAAAAACATCATGTTATTCATATACCAGAAATGTTTGAAGCTACTGACTGAATGAAAGGAGCTGACATCTCACGCTCTTTGAATCTTCTTTATCATGCTAAGAGGAGCAGGAAAAAGCAAAAAATTTCAGAATTGCACCTTGCAATGCGGAGAAATTACTGTTTGTGCATTTACAATATTCATTGATTTTTGCCATTGAAAAACGTCCAGAATTGATTGAAGCTACTGACTGAATGAAAGGAGCTGGCATCTCACTCTCTTTGAATCTTCTTTATCATGCTAAGAGGAGCAGGAAAAAGCAAAAAATTTCAGAATTGCACCTTGCAATGCGGAGAAATTACTGTTTGTGCATTTACAATATTCATTGATTTTTGCCATTGAAAAACATCATGTTATTCATATACCAGAAATGTTTGAAGCTACTGACTGAATGAAAGGAGCTGGCATCTCACTCTCTTTGAATCTTCTTTATCATGCTAAGAGGAGCAGGAAAAAGCAAAAAATTTCAGAATTGCACCTTGCAATGCGGAGAAATTACTGTTTGTGCATTTACAATATTCATTGATTTTTGCCATTGAAAAACATCATGTTATTCATATACCAGAAATGTTTGAAGCTACTGACTGAATGAAAGGAGCTGGCATCTCACTCTCTTTGAATCTTCTTTATCATGCTAAGAGGAGCAGGGAAAAGCAAAAAATTTCAGAATTGCACCTTGCAATGTGGAGAAATTACTGTTTGTGCATTTACAATATTCATTGATTTTTACCATTGAAAAACGTCCAGAAATGATTGAAGCTACTGACTGAATGAAAGGAGCTGGCACCTCACTCTCTTTGAATCTTCTTTATCATGCTAAGAGGAGCGGGAAAAAGCAAAAAAATTCAGAATTGCACCTTGCAATGCGGAGAAATTACTGTTTGTGCATTTACAATATTCATTGATTTTTGCATTGAAAAACGTCCAGAAATGATTGAAAGTACTGACTGAATGAAAGGAGCTGGCATCTCACTCTCTTTGAATCTTCTTTATCATGCTAAGAGGAGCAGGAAAAAGCAAAAAATTTCAGAATTGCACCTTGCAATGCGGAGAAATTACTGTTTGTGCATTTACAATATTCATTGATTTTTGCCATTGAAAAACGTCCAGAAATGATTGAAGCTACTGACTGAATGAAAGGAGCTGGCATCTCACTCTCTTTGAATCTTCTTTATCATGCTAAGAGGAGCAGGAAAAAGTAAAAAATTTCAGAATTGCACCTTGCAATGCGGAGAAATTACAGTTTGTGCATTTACAATATTCATTGATTTTTGCCATTGAAAAACATCCAGAAATGATTGAAGCTATTGACTGAATGAAAGGAGCTGGCATCTCACTCTCTTTGAATCTTCTTTATCATGCTAAGAGGAGCAGGAAAAAGCAAAAAATTTCAGAATTGCACCTTGCAATGCGGAGAAATTACTGTTTGTGCATTTACAATATTCATTGATTTTTGCCATTGAAAAACATCATGTTATTCATATACCAGAAATGTTTGAAGCTACTGACTGAATGAAAGGAGCTGGCATCTCACTCTCTTTGAATCTTCATTATCATGCTAAGAGGAGCAGGAAAAAGCAAAAAATTTCAGAATTGCACCTTGCAATGCGGAGAAATTACTGTTTGTGCATTTACAATATTCATTGATTTTTGCCATTGAAAAACATGTTATTCATATACCAGAAATGTTTGAAGCTACTGACTGAATGAAAGGAGCTGGCACCTCACTCTCTTTGAATCTTCTTTATCATGCTAAGAGGAGCGGGAAAAAGCAAAAAAATTCAGAATTGCACCTTGCAATGCGGAGAAATTACTGTTTGTGCATTTACAATATTCATTGATTTTTGCCATTGAAAAACGTCCAGAAATGATTGAAAGTACTGACTGAATGAAAGGAGCTGGCATCTCACTCTCTTTGAATCTTCTTTATCATGCTAAGAGGAGCAGGAAAAAGCAAAAAATTTCAGAATTGCACCTTGCAATGCGGAGAAATTACTGTTTGTGCATTTACAATATTCATTGATTTTTGCCATTGAAAAACATCATGTTATTCATATACCAGAAATGTTTGAAGCTACTGACTGAATGAAAGGAGCTGACATCTCACGCTCTTTGAATCTTCTTTATCATGCTAAGAGGAGCAGGAAAAAGCAAAAAATTTCAGAATTGCACCTTGCAATGCGGAGAAATTACTGTTTGTGCATTTACAATATTCATTGATTTTTGCCATTGAAAAACGTCCAGAATTGATTGAAGCTACTGACTGAATGAAAGGAGCTGGCATCTCACTCTCTTTGAATCTTCTTTATCATGCTAAGAGGAGCAGGAAAAAGCAAAAAATTTCAGAATTGCACCTTGCAATGCGGAGAAATTACTGTTTGTGCATTTACAATATTCATTGATTTTTGCCATTGAAAAACATCATGTTATTCATATACCAGAAATGTTTGAAGCTACTGACTGAATGAAAGGAGCTGGCATCTCACTCTCTTTGAATCTTCTTTATCATGCTAAGAGGAGCAGGAAAAAGCAAAAAATTTCAGAATTGCACCTTGCAATGCGGAGAAATTACTGTTTGTGCATTTACAATATTCATTGATTTTTGCCATTGAAAAACATCATGTTATTCATATACCAGAAATGTTTGAAGCTACTGACTGAATGAAAGGAGCTGGCATCTCACTCTCTTTGAATCTTCTTTATCATGCTAAGAGGAGCAGGGAAAAGCAAAAAATTTCAGAATTGCACCTTGCAATGTGGAGAAATTACTGTTTGTGCATTTACAATATTCATTGATTTTTACCATTGAAAAACGTCCAGAAATGATTGAAGCTACTGACTGAATGAAAGGAGCTGGCACCTCACTCTCTTTGAATCTTCTTTATCATGCTAAGAGGAGCGGGAAAAAGCAAAAAAATTCAGAATTGCACCTTGCAATGCGGAGAAATTACTGTTTGTGCATTTACAATATTCATTGATTTTTGCATTGAAAAACGTCCAGAAATGATTGAAAGTACTGACTGAATGAAAGGAGCTGGCATCTCACTCTCTTTGAATCTTCTTTATCATGCTAAGAGGAGCAGGAAAAAGCAAAAAATTTCAGAATTGCACCTTGCAATGCGGAGAAATTACTGTTTGTGCATTTACAATATTCATTGATTTTTGCCATTGAAAAACGTCCAGAAATGATTGAAGCTACTGACTGAATGAAAGGAGCTGGCATCTCACTCTCTTTGAATCTTCTTTATCATGCTAAGAGGAGCAGGAAAAAGTAAAAAATTTCAGAATTGCACCTTGCAATGCGGAGAAATTACAGTTTGTGCATTTACAATATTCATTGATTTTTGCCATTGAAAAACATCCAGAAATGATTGAAGCTATTGACTGAATGAAAGGAGCTGGCATCTCACTCTCTTTGAATCTTCTTTATCATGCTAAGAGGAGCAGGAAAAAGCAAAAAATTTCAGAATTGCACCTTGCAATGCGGAGAAATTACTGTTTGTGCATTTACAATATTCATTGATTTTTGCCATTGAAAAACATCATGTTATTCATATACCAGAAATGTTTGAAGCTACTGACTGAATGAAAGGAGCTGGCATCTCACTCTCTTTGAATCTTCATTATCATGCTAAGAGGAGCAGGAAAAAGCAAAAAATTTCAGAATTGCACCTTGCAATGCGGAGAAATTACTGTTTGTGCATTTACAATATTCATTGATTTTTGCCATTGAAAAACATGTTATTCATATACCAGAAATGTTTGAAGCTACTGACTGAATGAAAGGAGCTGGCACCTCACTCTCTTTGAATCTTCTTTATCATGCTAAGAGGAGCGGGAAAAAGCAAAAAAATTCAGAATTGCACCTTGCAATGCGGAGAAATTACTGTTTGTGCATTTACAATATTCATTGATTTTTGCCATTGAAAAACGTCCAGAAATGATTGAAAGTACTGACTGAATGAAAGGAGCTGGCATCTCACTCTCTTTGAATCTTCTTTATCATGCTAAGAGGAGCAGGAAAAAGCAAAAAATTTCAGAATTGCACCTTGCAATGCGGAGAAATTACTGTTTGTGCATTTACAATATTCATTGATTTTTGCCATTGAAAAACATCATGTTATTCATATACCAGAAATGTTTGAAGCTACTGACTGAATGAAAGGAGCTGGCATCTCACTCTCTTTGAATCTTCATTATCATGCTGAGGAGCAGGAAAAAGCAAAAAATTTCAGAATTGCACCTTGCAATGTGGAGAAATTACTGTTTGTGCATTTACAATATTCATTGATTTTTAACAATGAAAAACGTCCAGAAATGATTGAATCTACTGACTGAATGAAAGTAGCTGGCATCTCACTCTCTTTGAATCTTCTTTATCATGCTAAGAGGAGCAGGAAAAAGCAAAAAATTTCAGAATTGCACCTTGCAATGCGGAGAAATTACTGTTTGTGCATTTACAATATTCATTGATTTTTGCCATTGAAAAACATCATGTTATTCATATACCAGAAATGTTTGAAGCTACTGACTGAATGAAAGGAGCTGGCATCTCACTCTCTTTGAATCTTCTTTATCATGCTAAGAGGAGCAGGAAAAAGCAAAAAATTTCAGAATTGCACCTTGCAATGTGGAGAAATTCCTGTTTGTGCATTTACAATATTCATTGATTTTTACCATTGAAAAACGTCCAGAAATGATTGAAGCTACTGACTGAATGAAAGTAGCTGGCATCTCACTCTCTTTGAATCTTCTTTATCATACTAAGAGGAGCAGGAAAAAGCAAAAAATTTCAGACTTGCACCTTGCAATGCGGAGAAATTACTGTTTGTGCATTTACAATATTCATTGATTTTTGCCATTGAAAAACATCATGTTATTCATATACCAGAAATGTTTGAAGCTACTGACTGAATGAAAGGAGCTGGCATCTCACTCTCTTTGAATCTTCTTTATCATGCTAAGAGGAGCAGGAAAAAGCAAAAAATTTCAGAATTGCACCTTGCAATGCGGAGAAATTACTGTTTGTGCATTTACAATATTCATTGATTTTTGCCATTGAAAAACGTCCAGAAATGATTGAAGCTACTGACTGAATGAAAGGAGCTGGCATCTCACTCTCTTTGAATCTTCTTTATCATGCTAAGAGGAGCAGGAAAAAGCAAAAAATTTCAGAATTGCACCTTGCAATGCGGAGAAATTACTGTTTGTGCATTTACAATATTCATTGATTTTTGCCATTGAAAAACATCATGTTATTCATATACCAGAAATGTTTGAAGCTACTGACTGAATGAAAGGAGCTGGCATCTCACTCTCTTTGAATCTTCTTTATCATGCTAAGAGGAGCAGGAAAAAGCAAAAAATTTCAGAATTGCACCTTGCAATGCGGAGAAATTACTGTTTGTGCATTTACAATATTCATTGATTTTTGCCATTGAAAAACGTCCAGAAATGATTGAAGCTACTGACTGAATGAAAGGAGCTGGCATCTCACTCTCTTTGAATCTTGTTTATCATGCTAAGAGGAGCAGGAAAAAGCAAAAAATTTCAGAATTGCACCTTGCAATGCGGAGAAATTACTGTTTGTGCATTTACAATATTCATTGATTTTTGCCATTGAAAAACATCATGTTATTCATATACCAGAAATGATTGAAGCTACTGACTGAATGAAAGGAGCTGGCATCTCACTCTCTTTGAATCTTCTTTATCATGCTAAGAGGAGCAGGAAAAAGTAAAAAATTTCAGAATTGCACCTTGCAATGCGGAGAAATTACTGTTTGTGCATTTATAATATTCAATGATTTTTGCCATTGAAAAACGTCCAGAAATGATTGAAGCTACTGACTGAACGAAAGGAGCTGGCATCTCACTCTCTTTGAATCTTCTTTATCATGCTAAGAGGAGCAGGAAAAAGCAAAAAATTTCAGAATTGCACCTTGCAATGCGGAGAAATTACTGTTTGTGCATTTACAATATTCATTGATTTTTGCCATTGAAAAACGTCCAGAAATGATTGAAGCTACTGACTGAATGAAAGGAGCTGGCATCTCACTCTCTTTGAATCTTCTTTATCATGCTAAGAGGAGCAGGAAAAAGCAAATAATTTCAGAATTGCACCTTGCAATGCGGAGAAATTACTGTTTGTGCATTTACAATATTCATTGATTTTTGCCTTTGAAAAACATCATGTTATTCATATACCAGAAATGTTTGAAGCTACTGACTGAATGAAAGGAGCTGACATCTCACGCTCTTTGAATCTTCTTTATCATGCTAAGAGGAGCAGGAAAAAGCAAAACATTTCAGAATTGCACCTTGCAATGCGGAGAAATTACTGTTTGTGCATTTACAATATTCATTGATTTTTGCCATTGAAAAACGTCCAGAAATGATTGAAGCTACTGACTGAATGAAAGGAGCTGGCATCTCACTCTCTTTGAATCTTCTTTATCATGCTAAGAGGAGCAGGAAAAAGCAAAAAATTTCAGAATTGCACCTTGCAATGCCGAGAAATTACTGTTTGTGCATTTACAATATTCATTGATTTTTGCCATTGAAAAACATCATGTTATTCATATACCAGAAATGTTTGAAGCTACTGACTGAATGAAAGGAGCTGGCATCTCACTCTCTTTGAATCTTCATTATCATGCTAAGAGGAGCAGGAAAAAGCAAAAAATTTCAGAATTGCACCTTGCAATGCGGAGAAATTACTGTTTGTGCATTTACAATATTCATTGATTTTTGCCATTGAAAAACATGTTATTCATATACCAGAAATGTTTGAAGCTACTGACTGAATGAAAGGAGCTGGCACCTCACTCTCTTTGAATCTTCTTTATCATGCTAAGAGGAGCGGGAAAAAGCAAAAAAATTCAGAATTGCACCTTGCAATGCGGAGAAATTACTGTTTGTGCATTTACAATATTCATTGATTTTTGCCATTGAAAAACGTCCAGAAATGATTGAAAGTACTGACTGAATGAAAGGAGCTGGCATCTCACTCTCTTTGAATCTTCTTTATCATGCTAAGAGGAGCAGGAAAAAGCAAAAAATTTCAGAATTGCACCTTGCAATGCGGAGAAATTACTGTTTGTGCATTTACAATATTCATTGATTTTTGCCATTGAAAAACGTCCAGAAATGATTGAAGCTACTGACTGAATGAAAGGAGCTGGCATCTCACTCTCTTTGAATCTTCTTTATCATGCTAAGAGGAGCAGGAAAAAGTAAAAAATTTCAGAATTGCACCTTGCAATGCGGAGAAATTACAGTTTGTGCATTTACAATATTCATTGATTTTTGCCATTGAAAAACATCCAGAAATGATTGAAGCTACTGACTGAATGAAAGGAGCTGGCATCTCACTCTCTTTGAATCTTCTTTATCAGGCTAAGAGGAGCAGGAAAAAGCAAAAAATTTCAGAATTGCACCTTGCAATGCGGAGAAATTACTGTTTGTGCATTTACAATATTCATTGATTTTTGCCATTGAAAAACATCATGTTATTCATATACCAGAAATGTTTGAAGCTACTGACTGAATGAAAGGAGCTGGCATCTCACTCTCTTTGAATCTTCATTATCATGCTAAGAGGAGCAGGAAAAAGCAAAAAATTTCAGAATTGCACCTTGCAATGTGGAGAAATTACTGTTTGTGCATTTACAATATTCATTGATTTTTAACAATGAAAAACGTCCAGAAATGATTGAATCTACTGACTGAATGAAAGTAGCTGGCATCTCACTCTCTTTGAATCTTCTTTATCATGCTAAGAGGAGCAGGAAAAAGCAAAAAATTTCAGAATTGCACCTTGCAATGCGGAGAAATTACTGTTTGTGCATTTACAATATTCATTGATTTTTGCCATTGAAAAACATCATGTTATTCATATACCAGAAATGTTTGAAGCTACTGACTGAATGAAAGGAGCTGGCATCTCACTCTCTTTGAATCTTCTTTATCATGCTAAGAGGAGCAGGAAAAAGCAAAAAATTTCAGAATTGCACCTTGCAATGCGGAGAAATTACTGTTTGTGCATTTACAATATTCATTGATTTTTGCCATTGAAAAACATCATGTTATTCATATACCAGAAATGTTTGAAGCTACTGACTGAATGAAAGGAGCTGGCATCTCACTCTCTTTGAATCTTCTTTATCATGCTAAGAGGAGCAGGAAAAAGCAAAAAATTTCAGAATTGCACCTTGCAATGTGGAGAAATTACTGTTTGTGCATTTACAATATTCATTGATTTTTACCATTGAAAAACGTCCAGAAATGATTGAAGCTACTGACTGAATGAAAGTAGCTGGCATCTCACTCTCTTTGAATCTTCTTTATCATACTAAGAGGAGCAGGAAAAAGCAAAAAATTTCAGACTTGCACCTTGCAATGCGGAGAAATTACTGTTTGTGCATTTACAATATTCATTGATTTTTGCCATTGAAAAACATCATGTTATTCATATACCAGAAATGTTTGAAGCTACTGACTGAATGAAAGGAGCTGGCATCTCACTCTCTTTGAATCTTCTTTATCATGCTAAGAGGAGCAGGAAAAAGCAAAAAATTTCAGAATTGCACCTTGCAATGCGGAGAAATTACTGTTTGTGCATTTACAATATTCATTGATTTTTGCCATTGAAAAACGTCCAGAAATGATTGAAGCTACTGACTGAATGAAAGGAGCTGGCATCTCACTCTCTTTGAATCTTCTTTATCATGCTAAGAGGAGCAGGAAAAAGCAAAAAATTTCAGAATTGCACCTTGCAATGCGGAGAAATTACTGTTTGTGCATTTACAATATTCATTGATTTTTGCCATTGAAAAACGTCCAGAAATGATTGAAGCTACTGACTGAATGAAAGGAGCTGGCATCTCACTCTCTTTGAATCTTCTTTATCATGCTAAGAGGAGCAGGAAAAAGCAAAAAATTTCAGAATTGCACCTTGCAATGCGGAGAAATTACTGTTTGTGCATTTACAATATTCATTGATTTTTGCCATTGAAAAACATGTTATTCATATACCAGAAATGTTTGAAGCTACTGACTGAATGAAAGGAGCTGGCATCTCACTCTCTTTGAATCTTCTTTATCATGCTAAGAGGAGCAGGAAAAAGCAAAAAATTTCAGAATTGCACCTTGCAATGCGGAGAAATTACTGTTTGTGCATTTACAATATTCATTGATTTTTGCCATTGAAAAACGTCCAGAAATGATTGAAGCTACTGACTGAATGAAAGGAGCTGGCATCTCACTCTCTTTGAATCTTGTTTATCATGCTAAGAGGAGCAGGAAAAAGCAAAAAATTTCAGAATTGCACCTTGCAATGCGGAGAAATTACTGTTTGTGCATTTACAATATTCATTGATTTTTGCCATTGAAAAACATCATGTTATTCATATACCAGAAATGATTGAAGCTACTGACTGAATGAAAGGAGCTGGCATCTCACTCTCTTTGAATCTTCTTTATCATGCTAAGAGGAGCAGGAAAAAGTAAAAAATTTCAGAATTGCACCTTGCAATGCGGAGAAATTACTGTTTGTGCATTTATAATATTCAATGATTTTTGCCATTGAAAAACGTCCAGAAATGATTGAAGCTACTGACTGAACGAAAGGAGCTGGCATCTCACTCTCTTTGAATCTTCTTTATCATGCTAAGAGGAGCAGGAAAAAGCAAAAAATTTCAGAATTGCACCTTGCAATGCGGAGAAATTACTGTTTGTGCATTTACAATATTCATTGATTTTTGCCATTGAAAAACGTCCAGAAATGATTGAAGCTACTGACTGAATGAAAGGAGCTGGCATCTCACTCTCTTTGAATCTTCTTTATCATGCTAAGAGGAGCAGGAAAAAGCAAATAATTTCAGAATTGCACCTTGCAATGCGGAGAAATTACTGTTTGTGCATTTACAATATTCATTGATTTTTGCCTTTGAAAAACATCATGTTATTCATATACCAGAAATGTTTGAAGCTACTGACTGAATGAAAGGAGCTGACATCTCACGCTCTTTGAATCTTCTTTATCATGCTAAGAGGAGCAGGAAAAAGCAAAACATTTCAGAATTGCACCTTGCAATGCGGAGAAATTACTGTTTGTGCATTTACAATATTCATTGATTTTTGCCATTGAAAAACGTCCAGAAATGATTGAAGCTACTGACTGAATGAAAGGAGCTGGCATCTCACTCTCTTTGAATCTTCTTTATCATGCTAAGAGGAGCAGGAAAAAGCAAAAAATTTCAGAATTGCACCTTGCAATGCGGAGAAATTACTGTTTGTGCATTTACAATATTCATTGATTTTTGCCATTGAAAAACATCATGTTATTCATATACCAGAAATGTTTGAAGCTACTGACTGAATGAAAGGAGCTGGCATCTCACTCTCTTTGAATCTTCTTTATCATGCTAAGAGGAGCAGGAAAAAGCAAAAAATTTCAGAATTGCACCTTGCAATGCGGAGAAATTACTGTTTGTGCATTTACAATATTCATTGATTTTTGCCATTGAAAAACGTCCAGAAATGATTGAAGCTACTGACTGAATGAAAGGAGCTGGCATCTCACTCTCTTTGAATCTTCTTTATCATGCTAAGAGGAGCAGGAAAAAGCAAAAAATTTCAGAATTGCACCTTGCAATGCGGAGAAATTACTGTTTGTGCATTTACAATATTCATTGATTTTTGCCATTGAAAAACGTCCAGAAATGATTGAAGCTACTGACTGAATGAAAGGAGCTGGCATCTCACTCTCTTTGAATCTTCTTTATCATGCTAAGAGGAGCAGGAAAAAGCAAAAAATTTCAGAATTGCACCTTGCAATGCGGAGAAATTACTGTTTGTGCATTTACAATATTCATTGATTTTTGCCATTGAAAAACATCATGTTATTCATATACCAGAAATGTTTGAAGCTACTGACTGAATGAAAGGAGCTGGCATCTCACTCTCTTTGAATCTTCTTTATCATGCTAAGAGGAGCAGGAAAAAGCAAAAAATTTCAGAATTGCACCTTGCAATGCGGAGAAATTACTGTTTGTGCATTTACAATATTCATTGATTTTTGCCATTGAAAAACATCATGTTATTCATATACCAGAAATGTTTGAAGCTACTGACTGAATGAAAGGAGCTGGCATCTCACTCTCTTTGAATCTTCTTTATCATGCTAAGAGGAGCAGGAAAAAGCAAAAAATTTCAGAATTGCACCTTGCAATGCGGAGAAATTACTGTTTGTGCATTTACAATATTCATTGATTTTTGCCATTGAAAAACGTCCAGAAATGATTGAAGCTACTGACTGAATGAAAGGAGCTGGCATCTCACTCTCTTTGAATCTTCTTTATCATGCTAAGAGGAGCAGGAAAAAGCAAAACATTTCAGAATTGCACCTTGCAATGCGGAGAAATTACTGTTTGTGCATTTACAATATTCATTGATTTTTGCCATTGAAAAACGTCCAGAAATGATTGAAGCTACTGACTGAATGAAAGGAGCTGGCATCTCACTCTCTTTGAATCTTCTTTATCATGCTAAGAGGAGCAGGAAAAAGCAAAAAATTTCAGATTTGCACCTTGCAATGCGGAGAAATTACTGTTTGTGCATTTACAATATTCATTGATTTTTGCCATTGAAAAACGTCCAGAAATGATTGAAGCTACTGACTGAATAAAAGGAGCTGGCATCTCTCTCTCTTTGAATCTTCTTTATCATGCTAAGAGGAGCAGGAAAAAGCAAAAAATTTCAGAATTGCACCTTGCAATGCGGAGAAATTACTGTTTGTGCATTTACAATATTCATTGATTTTTGCCATTGAAAAACATCATGTTATTCATATACCAGAAATGTTTGAAGCTACTGACTGAATGAAAGGAGCTGGCATCTCACTCTCTTTGAATCTTCTTTATCATGCTAAGAGGAGCAGGAAAAAGCAAAAAATTTCAGAATTGCACCTTGCAATGCGGAGAAATTACTGTTTGTGCATTTACAATATTCATTGATTTTTGCCATTGAAAAACGTCCAGAAATGATTGAAGCTACTGACTGAATGAAAGGAGCTGGCATCTCACTCTCTTTGAATCTTGTTTATCATGCTAAGAGGAGCAGGAAAAAGCAAAAAATTTCAGAATTGCACCTTGCAATGCGGAGAAATTACTGTTTGTGCATTTACAATATTCATTGATTTTTGCCATTGAAAAACATCATGTTATTCATATACCAGAAATGATTGAAGCTACTGACTGAATGAAAGGAGCTGGCATCTCACTCTCTTTGAATCTTCTTTATCATGCTAAGAGGAGCAGGAAAAAGTAAAAAATTTCAGAATTGCACCTTGCAATGCGGAGAAATTACTGTTTGTGCATTTATAATATTCAATGATTTTTGCCATTGAAAAACGTCCAGAAATGATTGAAGCTACTGACTGAACGAAAGGAGCTGGCATCTCACTCTCTTTGAATCTTCTTTATCATGCTAAGAGGAGCAGGAAAAAGCAAAAAATTTCAGAATTGCACCCTGCAATGCGGAGAAATTACTGTTTGTGCATTTACAATATTCATTGATTTTTGCCATTGAAAAACGTCCAGAAATGATTGAAGCTACTGACTGAATGAAAGGAGCTGGCATCTCACTCTCTTTGAATCTTCTTTATCATGCTAAGAGGAGCAGGAAAAAGCAAAAAATTTCAGAATTGCACCTTGCAATGCGGAGAAATTACTGTTTGTGCATTTACAATATTCATTGATTTTTGCCATTGAAAAACATCATGTTATTCATATACCAGAAATGTTTGAAGCTACTGACTGAATGAAAGGAGCTGACATCTCACGCTCTTTGAATCTTCTTTATCATGCTAAGAGGAGCAGGAAAAAGCAAAAAATTTCAGAATTGCACCTTGCAATGCGGAGAAATTACTGTTTGTGCATTTACAATATTCATTGATTTTTGCCATTGAAAAACGTCCAGAATTGATTGAAGCTACTGACTGAATGAAAGGAGCTGGCATCTCACTCTCTTTGAATCTTCTTTATCATGCTAAGAGGAGCAGGAAAAAGCAAAAAATTTCAGAATTGCACCTTGCAATGCGGAGAAATTACTGTTTGTGCATTTACAATATTCATTGATTTTTGCCATTGAAAAACATCATGTTATTCATATACCAGAAATGTTTGAAGCTACTGACTGAATGAAAGGAGCTGGCATCTCACTCTCTTTGAATCTTCTTTATCATGCTAAGAGGAGCAGGAAAAAGCAAAAAATTTCAGAATTGCACCTTGCAATGCGGAGAAATTACTGTTTGTGCATTTACAATATTCATTGATTTTTGCCATTGAAAAACATCATGTTATTCATATACCAGAAATGTTTGAAGCTACTGACTGAATGAAAGGAGCTGGCATCTCACTCTCTTTGAATCTTCTTTATCATGCTAAGAGGAGCAGGGAAAAGCAAAAAATTTCAGAATTGCACCTTGCAATGTGGAGAAATTACTGTTTGTGCATTTACAATATTCATTGATTTTTACCATTGAAAAACGTCCAGAAATGATTGAAGCTACTGACTGAATGAAAGGAGCTGGCACTTCACTCTCTTTGAATCTTCTTTATCATGCTAAGAGGAGCGGGAAAAAGCAAAAAAATTCAGAATTGCACCTTGCAATGCGGAGAAATTACTGTTTGTGCATTTACAATATTCATTGATTTTTGCCATTGAAAAACGTCCAGAAATGATTGAAAGTACTGACTGAATGAAAGGAGCTGGCATCTCACTCTCTTTGAATCTTCTTTATCATGCTAAGAGGAGCAGGAAAAAGCAAAAAATTTCAGAATTGCACCTTGCAATGCGGAGAAATTACTGTTTGTGCATTTACAATATTCATTGATTTTTGCCATTGAAAAATGTCCAGAAATGATTGAAGCTACTGACTGAATGAAAGGAGCTGGCATCTCACTCTCTTTGAATCTTCTTTATCATGCTAAGAGGAGCAGGAAAAAGTAAAAAATTTCAGAATTGCACCTTGCAATGCGGAGAAATTACAGTTTGTGCATTTACAATATTCATTGATTTTTGCCATTGAAAAACATCCAGAAATGATTGAAGCTACTGACTGAATGAAAGGAGCTGGCATCTCACTCTCTTTGAATCTTCTTTATCATGCTAAGAGGAGCAGGAAAAAGCAAAAAATTTCAGAATTGCACCTTGCAATGCGGAGAAATTACTGTTTGTGCATTTACAATATTCATTGATTTTTGCCATTGAAAAACATCATGTTATTCATATACCAGAAATGTTTGAAGCTACTGACTGAATGAAAGGAGCTGGCATCTCACTCTCTTTGAATCTTCATTATCATGCTAAGAGGAGCAGGAAAAAGCAAAAAATTTCAGAATTGCACCTTGCAATGCGGAGAAATTACTGTTTGTGCATTTACAATATTCATTGATTTTTGCCATTGAAAAACATGTTATTCATATACCAGAAATGTTTGAAGCTACTGACTGAATGAAAGGAGCTGGCACCTCACTCTCTTTGAATCTTCTTTATCATGCTAAGAGGAGCGGGAAAAAGCAAAAAAATTCAGAATTGCACCTTGCAATGCGGAGAAATTACTTTTTGTGCATTTACAATATTCATTGATTTTTGCCATTGAAAAACGTCCAGAAATGATTGAAAGTACTGACTGAATGAAAGGAGCTGGCATCTCACTCTCTTTGAATCTTCTTTATCATGCTAAGAGGAGCAGGAAAAAGCAAAAAATTTCAGAATTGCACCTTGCAATGCGGAGAAATTACTGTTTGTGCATTTACAATATTCATTGATTTTTGCCATTGAAAAACGTCCAGAAATGATTGAAGCTACTGACTGAATGAAAGGAGCTGGCATCTCACTCTCTTTGAATCTTCTTTATCATGCTAAGAGGAGCAGGAAAAAGTAAAAAATTTCAGAATTGCACCTTGCAATGCGGAGAAATTACAGTTTGTGCATTTACAATATTCATTGATTTTTGCCATTGAAAAACATCCAGAAATGATTGAAGCTACTGACTGAATGAAAGGAGCTGGCATCTCACTCTCTTTGAATCTTCTTTATCATGCTAAGAGGAGCAGGAAAAAGCAAAAAATTTCAGAATTGCACCTTGCAATGCGGAGAAATTACTGTTTGTGCATTTACAATATTCATTGATTTTTGCCATTGAAAAACATCATGTTATTCATATACCAGAAATGTTTGAA
This sequence comes from Phyllobates terribilis, assembly GCF_046119375.1. Lineage (NCBI taxonomy): Eukaryota > Metazoa > Chordata > Amphibia > Anura > Dendrobatidae > Phyllobates > Phyllobates terribilis. The sequence continues at coordinate 34,452 of NW_027365605.1, read as the reverse complement.
GCTACTGACTGAATGAAAGGAGCTGGCATCTCACTCTCTTTGAATCTTCATTATCATGCTAAGAGGAGCAGGAAAAAGCAAAAAATTTCAGAATTGCACCTTGCAATGTGGAGAAATTACTGTTTGTGCATTTACAATATTCATTGATTTTTAACAATGAAAAACGTCCAGAAATGATTGAATCTACTGACTGAATGAAAGTAGCTGGCATCTCACTCTCTTTGAATCTTCTTTATCATGCTAAGAGGAGCAGGAAAAAGCAAAAAATTTCAGAATTGCACCTTGCAATGCGGAGAAATTACTGTTTGTGCATTTACAATATTCATTGATTTTTGCCATTGAAAAACATCATGTTATTCATATACCAGAAATGTTTGAAGCTACTGACTGAATGAAAGGAGCTGGCATCTCACTCTCTTTGAATCTTCTTTATCATGCTAAGAGGAGCAGGAAAAAGCAAAAAATTTCAGAATTGCACCTTGCAATGCGGAGAAATTACTGTTTGTGCATTTACAATATTCATTGATTTTTGCCATTGAAAAACATCATGTTATTCATATTCCAGAAATGTTTGAAGCTACTGACTGAATGAAAGGAGCTGGCATCTCACTCTCTTTGAATCTTCTTTATCATGCTAAGAGGAGCAGGAAAAAGCAAAAAATTTCAGAATTGCACCTTGCAATGTGGAGAAATTACTGTTTGTGCATTTACAATATTCATTGATTTTTGCCATTGAAAAACGTCCAGAAATGATTGAAGCTACTGACTGAATGAAAGGAGCTGGCATCTCACTCTCTTTGAATCTTCTTTATCATGCTAAGAGGAGCAGGAAAAAGCAAAAAATTTCAGAATTGCACCTTGCAATGCGGAGAAATTACTGTTTGTGCATTTACAATATTCATTGATTTTTGCCATTGAAAAACGTCCAGAAATGATTGAAGCTACTGACTGAATGAAAGGAGCTGGCATCTCACTCTCTTTGAATCTTCTTTATCATGCTAAGAGGAGCAGGAAAAAGCAAAAAATTTCAGAATTGCACCTTGCAATGCGGAGAAATTACTGTTTGTGCATTTACAATATTCATTGATTTTTGCCATTGAAAAACATCATGTTATTCATATACCAGAAATGTTTGAAGCTACTGACTGAATGAAAGGAGCTGGCATCTCACTCTCTTTGAATCTTCTTTATCATGCTAAGAGGAGCAGGAAAAAGCAAAAAATTTCAGAATTGCACCTTGCAATGCGGAGAAATTACTGTTTGTGCATTTACAATATTCATTGATTTTTGCCATTGAAAAACGTCCAGAAATGATTGAAGCTACTGACTGAATGAAAGGAGCTGGCATCTCACTCTCTTTGAATCTTCTTTATCATGCTAAGAGGAGCAGGAAAAAGCAAAAAATTTCAGAATTGCACCTTGCAATGCGGAGAAATTACTGTTTGTGCATTTACAATATTCATTGATTTTTGCCATTGAAAAACGTCCAGAAATGATTGAAGCTACTGACTGAATGAAAGGAGCTGGCATCTCTCTCTCTTTGAATCTTCTTTATCATGCTAAGAGGAGCAGGAAAAAGCAAAAAATTTCAGAATTGCACCTTGCAATGCGGAGAAATTACTGTTTGTGCATTTACAATATTCATTGATTTTTGCCATTGAAAAACATCATGTTATTCATATACCAGAAATGTTTGAAGCTACTGACTGAATGAAAGGAGCTGGCATCTCACTCTCTTTGAATCTTCTTTATCATGCTAAGAGGAGCAGGAAAAAGCAAAAAATTTCAGAATTGCACCTTGCAATGCGGAGAAATTACTGTTTGTGCATTTACAATATTCATTGATTTTTGCCATTGAAAAACGTCCAGAAATGATTGAAGCTACTGACTGAATGAAAGGAGCTGGCATCTCACTCTCTTTGAATCTTGTTTATCATGCTAAGAGGAGCAGGAAAAAGCAAAAAATTTCAGAATTGCACCTTGCAATGCGGAGAAATTACTGTTTGTGCATTTACAATATTCATTGATTTTTGCCATTGAAAAACATCATGTTATTCATATACCAGAAATGATTGAAGCTACTGACTGAATGAAAGGAGCTGGCATCTCACTCTCTTTGAATCTTCTTTATCATGCTAAGAGGAGCAGGAAAAAGTAAAAAATTTCAGAATTGCACCTTGCAATGCGGAGAAATTACTGTTTGTGCATTTATAATATTCAATGATTTTTGCCATTGAAAAACGTCCAGAAATGATTGAAGCTACTGACTGAACGAAAGGAGCTGGCATCTCACTCTCTTTGAATCTTCTTTATCATGCTAAGAGGAGCAGGAAAAAGCAAAAAATTTCAGAATTGCACCTTGCAATGCGGAGAAATTACTGTTTGTGCATTTACAATATTCATTGATTTTTGCCATTGAAAAACGTCCAGAAATGATTGAAGCTACTGACTGAATGAAAGGAGCTGGCATCTCACTCTCTTTGAATCTTCTTTATCATGCTAAGAGGAGCAGGAAAAAGCAAAAAATTTCAGAATTGCACCTTGCAATGCGGAGAAATTACTGTTTGTGCATTTACAATATTCATTGATTTTTGCCATTGAAAAACATCATGTTATTCATATACCAGAAATGTTTGAAGCTACTGACTGAATGAAAGGAGCTGACATCTCACGCTCTTTGAATCTTCTTTATCATGCTAAGAGGAGCAGGAAAAAGCAAAAAATTTCAGAATTGCACCTTGCAATGCGGAGAAATTACTGTTTGTGCATTTACAATATTCATTGATTTTTGCCATTGAAAAACGTCCAGAATTGATTGAAGCTACTGACTGAATGAAAGGAGCTGGCATCTCACTCTCTTTGAATCTTCTTTATCATGCTAAGAGGAGCAGGAAAAAGCAAAAAATTTCAGAATTGCACCTTGCAATGCGGAGAAATTACTGTTTGTGCATTTACAATATTCATTGATTTTTGCCATTGAAAAACATCATGTTATTCATATACCAGAAATGTTTGAAGCTACTGACTGAATGAAAGGAGCTGGCATCTCACTCTCTTTGAATCTTCTTTATCATGCTAAGAGGAGCAGGGAAAAGCAAAAAATTTCAGAATTGCACCTTGCAATGTGGAGAAATTACTGTTTGTGCATTTACAATATTCATTGATTTTTACCATTGAAAAACGTCCAGAAATGATTGAAGCTACTGACTGAATGAAAGGAGCTGGCACTTCACTCTCTTTGAATCTTCTTTATCATGCTAAGAGGAGCGGGAAAAAGCAAAAAAATTCAGAATTGCACCTTGCAATGCGGAGAAATTACTGTTTGTGCATTTACAATATTCATTGATTTTTGCCATTGAAAAACGTCCAGAAATGATTGAAAGTACTGACTGAATGAAAGGAGCTGGCATCTCACTCTCTTTGAATCTTCTTTATCATGCTAAGAGGAGCAGGAAAAAGCAAAAAATTTCAGAATTGCACCTTGCAATGCGGAGAAATTACTGTTTGTGCATTTACAATATTCATTGATTTTTGCCATTGAAAAACATCCAGAAATGATTGAAGCTACTGACTGAATGAAAGGAGCTGGCATCTCACTCTCTTTGAATCTTCTTTATCATGCTAAGAGGAGCAGGAAAAAGCAAAAAATTTCAGAATTGCACCTTGCAATGCGGAGAAATTACTGTTTGTGCATTTACAATATTCATTGATTTTTGCCATTGAAAAACATCATGTTATTCATATACCAGAAATGTTTGAAGCTACTGACTGAATGAAAGGAGCTGGCATCTCACTCTCTTTGAATCTTCATTATCATGTTAGAGGAGCAGGAAAAAGCAAAAAATTTCAGAATTGCACCTTGCAATGCGGAGAAATTACTGTTTGTGCATTTACAATATTCATTGATTTTTGCCATTGAAAAACATGTTATTCATATACCAGAAATGTTTGAAGCTACTGACTGAATGAAAGGAGCTGGCACCTCACTCTCTTTGAATCTTCTTTATCATGCTAAGAGGAGCGGGAAAAAGCAAAAAAATTCAGAATTGCACCTTGCAATGCGGAGAAATTACTGTTTGTGCATTTACAATATTCATTGATTTTTGCCATTGAAAAACGTCCAGAAATGATTGAAAGTACTGACTGAATGAAAGGAGCTGGCATCTCACTCTCTTTGAATCTTCTTTATCATGCTAAGAGGAGCAGGAAAAAGCAAAAAATTTCAGAATTGCACCTTGCAATGCGGAGAAATTACTGTTTGTGCATTTACAATATTCATTGATTTTTGCCATTGAAAAACGTCCAGAAATGATTGAAGCTACTGACTGAATGAAAGGAGCTGGCATCTCACTCTCTTTGAATCTTCTTTATCATGCTAAGAGGAGCAGGAAAAAGTAAAAAATTTCAGAATTGCACCTTGCAATGCGGAGAAATTACAGTTTGTGCATTTACAATATTCATTGATTTTTGCCATTGAAAAACATCCAGAAATGATTGAAGCTACTGACTGAATGAAAGGAGCTGGCATCTCACTCTCTTTGAATCTTCTTTATCATGCTAAGAGGAGCAGGAAAAAGCAAAAAATTTCAGAATTGCACCTTGCAATGCGGAGAAATTACTGTTTGTGCATTTACAATATTCATTGATTTTTGCCATTGAAAAACATCATGTTATTCATATACCAGAAATGTTTGAAGCTACTGACTGAATGAAAGGAGCTGGCATCTCACTCTCTTTGAATCTTCATTATCATGCTAAGAGGAGCAGGAAAAAGCAAAAAATTTCAGAATTGCACCTTGCAATGTGGAGAAATTACTGTTTGTGCATTTACAATATTCATTGATTTTTAACAATGAAAAACGTCCAGAAATGATTGAATCTACTGACTGAATGAAAGTAGCTGGCATCTCACTCTCTTTGAATCTTCTTTATCATGCTAAGAGGAGCAGGAAAAAGCAAAAAATTTCAGAATTGCACCTTGCAATGCGGAGAAATTACTGTTTGTGCATTTACAATATTCATTGATTTTTGCCATTGAAAAACATCATGTTATTCATATACCAGAAATGTTTGAAGCTACTGACTGAATGAAAGGAGCTGGCATCTCACTCTCTTTGAATCTTCTTTATCATGCTAAGAGGAGCAGGAAAAAGCAAAAAATTTCAGAATTGCACCTTGCAATGCGGAGAAATTACTGTTTGTGCATTTACAATATTCATTGATTTTTGCCATTGAAAAACATCATGTTATTCATATACCAGAAATGTTTGAAGCTACTGACTGAATGAAAGGAGCTGGCATCTCACTCTCTTTGAATCTTCTTTATCATGCTAAGAGGAGCAGGAAAAAGCAAAAAATTTCAGAATTGCACCTTGCAATGTGGAGAAATTACTGTTTGTGCATTTACAATATTCATTGATTTTTGCCATTGAAAAACGTCCAGAAATGATTGAAGCTACTGACTGAATGAAAGGAGCTGGCATCTCACTCTCTTTGAATCTTCTTTATCATGCTAAGAGGAGCAGGAAAAAGCAAAAAATTTCAGAATTGCACCTTGCAATGCGGAGAAATTACTGTTTGTGCATTTACAATATTCATTGATTTTTGCCATTGAAAAACGTCCAGAAATGATTGAAGCTACTGACTGAATGAAAGGAGCTGGCATCTCACTCTCTTTGAATCTTCTTTATCATGCTAAGAGGAGCAGGAAAAAGCAAAAAATTTCAGAATTGCACCTTGCAATGCGGAGAAATTACTGTTTGTGCATTTACAATATTCATTGATTTTTGCCATTGAAAAACATCATGTTATTCATATACCAGAAATGTTTGAAGCTACTGACTGAATGAAAGGAGCTGGCATCTCACTCTCTTTGAATCTTCTTTATCATGCTAAGAGGAGCAGGAAAAAGCAAAAAATTTCAGAATTGCACCTTGCAATGCGGAGAAATTACTGTTTGTGCATTTACAATATTCATTGATTTTTGCCATTGAAAAACGTCCAGAAATGATTGAAGCTACTGACTGAATGAAAGGAGCTGGCATCTCACTCTCTTTGAATCTTGTTTATCATGCTAAGAGGAGCAGGAAAAAGCAAAAAATTTCAGAATTGCACCTTGCAATGCGGAGAAATTACTGTTTGTGCATTTACAATATTCATTGATTTTTGCCATTGAAAAACATCATGTTATTCATATACCAGAAATGATTGAAGCTACTGACTGAATGAAAGGAGCTGGCATCTCACTCTCTTTGAATCTTCTTTATCATGCTAAGAGGAGCAGGAAAAAGTAAAAAATTTCAGAATTGCACCTTGCAATGCGGAGAAATTACTGTTTGTGCATTTATAATATTCAATGATTTTTGCCATTGAAAAACGTCCAGAAATGATTGAAGCTACTGACTGAACGAAAGGAGCTGGCATCTCACTCTCTTTGAATCTTCTTTATCATGCTAAGAGGAGCAGGAAAAAGCAAAAAATTTCAGAATTGCACCTTGCAATGCGGAGAAATTACTGTTTGTGCATTTACAATATTCATTGATTTTTGCCATTGAAAAACGTCCAGAAATGATTGAAGCTACTGACTGAATGAAAGGAGCTGGCATCTCACTCTCTTTGAATCTTCTTTATCATGCTAAGAGGAGCAGGAAAAAGCAAAAAATTTCAGAATTGCACCTTGCAATGCGGAGAAATTACTGTTTGTGCATTTACAATATTCATTGATTTTTGCCATTGAAAAACATCATGTTATTCATATACCAGAAATGTTTGAAGCTACTGACTGAATGAAAGGAGCTGACATCTCACGCTCTTTGAATCTTCTTTATCATGCTAAGAGGAGCAGGAAAAAGCAAAAAATTTCAGAATTGCACCTTGCAATGCGGAGAAATTACTGTTTGTGCATTTACAATATTCATTGATTTTTGCCATTGAAAAACGTCCAGAATTGATTGAAGCTACTGACTGAATGAAAGGAGCGGGCATCTCACTCTCTTTGAATCTTCTTTATCATGCTAAGAGGAGCAGGAAAAAGCAAAAAATTTCAGAATTGCACCTTGCAATGCGGAGAAATTACTGTTTGTGCATTTACAATATTCATTGATTTTTGCCATTGAAAAACATCATGTTATTCATATACCAGAAATGTTTGAAGCTACTGACTGAATGAAAGGAGCTGGCATCTCACTCTCTTTGAATCTTCTTTATCATGCTAAGAGGAGCAGGAAAAAGCAAAAAATTTCAGAATTGCACCTTGCAATGCGGAGAAATTACTGTTTGTGCATTTACAATATTCATTGATTTTTGCCATTGAAAAACATCATGTTATTCATATACCAGAAATGTTTGAAGCTACTGACTGAATGAAAGGAGCTGGCATCTCACTCTCTTTGAATCTTCTTTATCATGCTAAGAGGAGCAGGAAAAAGCAAAAAATTTCAGAATTGCACCTTGCAATGCGGAGAAATTACTGTTTGTGCATTTACAATATTCATTGATTTTTGCCATTGAAAAACGTCCAGAAATGATTGAAGCTACTGACTGAATGAAAGGAGCTGGCATCTCACTCTCTTTGAATCTTCTTTATCATGCTAAGAGGAGCAGGAAAAAGCAAAAAATTTCAGAATTGCACCTTGCAATGCGGAGAAATTACTGTTTGTGCATTTACAATATTCATTGATTTTTGCCATTGAAAAACGTCCAGAAATTATTGAAGCTACTGACTGAATGAAAGGAGCTGGCATCTCACTCTCTTTGAATCTTCTTTATCATGCTAAGAGGAGCAGGAAAAAGCAAAAAATTTCAGAATTGCACCTTGCAATGCGGAGAAATTACTGTTTGTGCATTTACAATATTCATTGATTTTTGCCATTGAAAAACATCATGTTATTCATATACCAGAAATGTTTGAAGCTACTGACTGAATGAAAGGAGCTGGCATCTCACTCTCTTTGAATCTTCTTTATCATGCTAAGAGGAGCAGGAAAAAGCAAAAAATTTCAGAATTGCACCTTGCAATGCGGAGAAATTACTGTTTGTGCATTTACAATATTCATTGATTTTTGCCATTGAAAAACGTCCAGAAATGATTGAAGCTACTGACTGAATGAAAGGAGCTGGCATCTCACTCTCTTTGAATCTTCTTTATCATGCTAAGAGGAGCAGGAAAAAGCAAAAAATTTCAGAATTGCACCTTGCAATGCGGAGAAATTACTGTTTGTGCATTTACAATATTCATTGATTTTTGCCATTGAAAAACGTCCAGAAATGATTGAAGCTACTGACTGAATGAAAGGAGCTGGCATCTCACTCTCTTTGAATCTTCTTTATCATGCTAAGAGGAGCAGGAAAAAGCAAAAAATTTCAGAATTGCACCTTGCAATGCGGAGAAATTACTGTTTGTGCATTTACAATATTCATTGATTTTTGCCATTGAAAAACATGTTATTCATATACCAGAAATGTTTGAAGCTACTGACTGAATGAAAGGAGCTGGCACCTCACTCTCTTTGAATCTTCTTTATCATGCTAAGAGGAGCGGGAAAAAGCAAAAAATTTCAGAATTGCACCTTGCAATGCGGAGAAATTACTGTTTGTGCATTTACAATATTCATTGATTTTTGCCATTGAAAAACGTCCAGAAATGATTGAAGGTACTGACTGAATGAAAGGAGCTGGCATCTCACTCTCTTTGAATCTTCTTTATCATGCTAAGAGGAGCAGGAGAAAGCAAAAAATTTCAGAATTGCACCTTGCAATGCGGAGAAATTACTGTTTGTGCATTTACAAAATTCATTGATTTTTGCCATTGAAAAACATCCAGAAATGATTGAAGCTACTGACTGAATGAAAGGAGCTGGCATCTCACTCTCTTTGAATCTTCTTTATCATGCTAAGAGGAGCAGGAAAAAGCAAAAAATTTCAGAATTGCACCTTGCAATGCAGAGAAATTACAGTTTGTGCATTTACAATATTCATTGATTTTTGCCATTGAGAAACGTCCAGAAATGATTGAAGCTACTGACTGAATGAAAGGAGCTGGCATCTCACTCTCTTTGAATCTTTATCATGCTAAGAGGAGCAGGAAAAAGCAAAAAATTTCAGAATTGCACCTTGCAATGCGGAGAAATTACTGTTTGTGCATTTACAATATTCATTGATTTTTGCCATTGAAAAACATCATGTTATTCATATACCAGAAATGTTTGAAGCTACTGACTGAATGAAAGGAGCTGGCATCTCACTCTCTTTGAATCTTCTTTATCATGCTAAGAGGAGCAGGAAAAAGCAAAAAATTTCAGAATTGCACCTTGCAATGTGGAGAAATTACTGTTTGTGCATTTACAATATTCATTGATTTTTACCATTGAAAAACGTCCAGAAATGATTGAAGCTACTGACTGAATGAAAGTAGCTGGCATCTCACTCTCTTTGAATCTTCTTTATCATGCTAAGAGGAGCAGGAAAAAGCAAAAAATTTCAGACTTGCACCTTGCAATGCGGAGAAATTACTGTTTGTGCATTTACAATATTCATTGATTTTTGCCATTGAAAAACATCATGTTATTGATATACCAGAAATGTTTGAAGCTACTGACTGAATGAAAGGAGCTGGCATCTCACTCTCTTTGAATCTTCTTTATCATGCTAAGAGGAGCAGGAAAAAGCAAAAAATTTCAGAATTGCACCTTGCAATGCGGAGAAATTACTGTTTGTGCATTTACAATATTCATTGATTTTTTCCATTGAAAAACATCATGTTATTCATATACCAGAAATGTTTGAAGCTACTGACTGAATGAAAGGAGCTGGCATCTCAATCTCTTTGAATCTTCTTTATCATGCTAAGAGGAGCAGGAAAAAGCAAAAAACTTCAGAATTGCACCTTGCAATGTGGAGAAATTACTGTTTGTGCATTTACAATATTCATTGATTTTTACCATTGAAAAACGTCCAGAAATGATTGAAGCTACTGACTGAATGAAAGTAGCTGGCATCTCACTCTCTTTGAATCTTCTTTATCATGCTAAGAGGAGCAGGAAAAAGCAAAAAATTTCAGACTTGCACCTTGCAATGCGGAGAAATTACTGTTTGTGCATTTACAATATTCATTGATTTTTGCCATTGAAAACATCATGTTATTCATATACCAGAAATGTTTGAAGCTACTGACTGAATGAAAGGAGCTGGCATCTCACTCTCTTTGAATCTTCTTTATCATGCTAAGAGGAGCAGGAAAAAGCAAAAAATTTCAGAATTGCACCTTGCAATGCGGAGAAATTACTGTTTGTGCATTTACAATATTCATTGATTTTTGCCATTGAAAAACATCATGTTATTCATATACCAGAAATGTTTGAAGCTACTGACTGAATGAAAGGAGCTGACATCTCACTCTCTTTGAATCTTCTTTATCATGCTAAGAGGAGCAGGAAAAAGCAAAAAATTTCAGAATTGCACCTTGCAATGCGGAGAAATTACTGTTTGTGCATTTACAATATTCATTGATTTTTGCCATTGAAAAACGTCCAGAAATGATTGAAGCTACTGACTGAATAAAAGGAGCTGGCATCTCACTCTCTTTGAATCATGCTAAGAGGAGCAGGAAAAAGCAAAAAATTTCAGAATTGCACCTTGCAATGCGGAGAAATTACTGTTTGTGCATTTACAATATTCATTGATTTTTGCCATTGAAAAACATCATGTTATTCATATACCAGAAATGTTTGAAGCTACTGACTGAATGAAAGGAGCTGGCATCTCACTCTCTTTGAATCTTCTTTATCATGCTAAGAGGAGCAGGAAAAAGCAAAAAATTTTAGAATTGCACCTTGCAATGTGGAGAAATTACTGTTTGTGCATTTACAATATTCATTGATTTTTACCATTGAAAAACGTCCAGAAATGATTGAAGCTACTGACTGAATGAAAGTAGCTGGCATCTCACTCTCTTTGAATCTTCTTTATCATGCTAAGAGGAGCAGGAAAAAGCAAAAAATTTCAGACTTGCACCTTGCAATGCGGAGAAATTACTGTTTGTGCATTTACAATATTCATTGATTTTTGCCATTGAAAAACATCATGTTATTCATATACCAGAAATGTTTGAAGCTACTGACTGAATGAAAGGAGCTGGCATCTCACTCTCTTTGAATCTTCTTTATCATGCTAAGAGGAGCAGGAAAAAGCAAAAAATTTCAGAATTGCACCTTGCAATGCGGAGAAATTACTGTTTGTGCATTTACAATATTCATTGATTTTTGCCATTGAAAAACGTCCAGAAATGATTGAAGCTACTGACTGAATGAAAGGAGCTGGCATCTCACTCTCTTTGAATCTTCTTTATCATGCTAAGAGGAGCAGGAAAAAGCAAGAAATTTCAGAATTGCACCTTGCAATGCGGAGAAATTACTGTTTGTGCATTTACAATATTCATTGATTTTTGCCATTGAAAAACGTCCAGAAATGATTGAAGCTACTGACTGAATGAAAGGAGCTGGCATCTCACTCTCTTTGAATCTTCTTTATCATGCTAAGAGGAGCAGGAAAAAGTAAAAAATTTCAGAATTGCACCTTGCAATGCGGAGAAATTACTGTTTGTGCATTTACAATATTCATTGATTTTTGCCATTGAAAAACATGTTATTCATATACCAGAAATGTTTGAAGCTACTGACTGAATGAAAGGAGCTGGCACCTCAATCTCTTTGAATCTTCTTTATCATGCTAAGAGGAGCGGGAAAAAGCAAAAAATTTCAGAATTGCACCTTGCAATGCGGAGAAATTACTGTTTGTGCATTTACAATATTCATTGATTTTTGCCATTGAAAAACGTCCAGAAATGATTGAAGGTACTGACTGAATGAAAGGAGCTGGCATCTCACTCTCTCTGAATCTTCTTTATCATGCTAAGAGGAGCAGGAAAAAGCAAAAAATTTCAGAATTGCACCTTGCAATGCGGAGAAATTACTGTTTGTGCATTTACAATATTCATTGATTTTTGCCATTGAAAAACGTCCAGAAATGATTGAAGCTACTGACTGAATGAAAGGAGCTGGCATCTCACTCTCTTTGAATCTTCTTTATCATGCTAAGAGGAGCAGGAAAAAGCAAAAAATTTCAGAATTGCACCTTGCAATGCGGAGAAATTACTGTTTGTGCATTTACAATATTCATTGATTTTTGCCATTGAAAAACGTCCAGAAATGATTGAAGCTACTGACTGAATGAAAGGAGCTGGCATCTCACTCTCTTTGAATCTTCTTTATCATGCTAAGAGGAGCAGGAAAAAGCAAAAAAATTCAGAATTGCACCTTGCAATGCGGAGAAATTACTGTTTGTGCATTTACAATATTCATTGATTTTTGCCATTGAAAAACATCATGTTATTCATATACCAGAAATGATTGAAGCTTCTGACTGAATGAAAGGAGCGGGCATCTCATTCTCTTTGAATCTTCTTTTTCATGCTAAGAGGAGCAGGAAAAAGCAAAAAATTTCAGAATTGCACCTTGCAATGCGGAGAAATTACTGTTTGTGCATTTACAATATTCATTGATTTTTGCCATTGAAAAACGTCCAGAAATGATTGAAGCTACTGACTGAATGAAAGGAGCTGGCATCTCACTCTCTTTGAATCTTCTTTATCATGCTAAGAGGAGCAGGAAAAAGCAAAAAATTTCAGAATTGCACCTTGCAATGCGGAGAAATTACTGCTTGTGCATTTACAATATTCATTGATTTTTGCCATTGAAAAACGTCCAGAAATGATTGAAGCTACTGACTGAATGAAAGGAGCTGACATCTCACTCTCCTTGAATCTTTATCATGCTAAGAGGAGCAGGAAAGAGCAAAAAATTTCAGAATTGCACCTTGCAATGCGGAGAAATTACTGTTTGTGCATTTACAATATTCATAGATTTTTGCCATTGAAAAACGTCCAGAAATGTTTGAAGCTACTGACTGAATGAAAGGAGCTGGCATCTCACTCTCTTTGAATCTTCTTTATCATGCTAGGATTAGCAGGAAAAAGCAAAAAATTTCAGAATTGCACCTTGCAATGTGGAGATATTACTGTTTGTGCATTTACAATATTCATTGATTTTTGCCATTGAAAAACGTCCAGAAATGTTTGAAGCTACTGACTGAATGAAAGGAGCTGGCATCTCACTCTCTTTGAATCTTCTTTATCATGCTAGGAGTAGCAGGAAAAAGCAAAAAATTTCAGAATTGCACCTTGCAATGTGGAGATATTACTGTTTGTGCATTTACAATATTCATTGATTTTTGCCATTGAAAAACGTCCAGAAATGTTTGAAGCTACTGACTGAATGAAAGGAGCTGGCATCTCACTCTCTTTGAATCTTCTTTATCATGCTAGGATTAGCAGGAAAAAGCAAAAAATTTCAGAATTGCACCTTGCAATATGGAGATATTACTGTTTGTGCATTTACAATATTCATTGATTTTTGCCATTGAAAAACATCATGTTATTCATATACCAGAAATGTTTGAAGCTACTGACTGAATGAAAGGAGCTGGCATCTCATTCTCTTTGAATCTTCTTTATCATGCTAGGATTAGCAGGAAAAAGCAAAAAATTTCAGAATTGAACCTTGCAATGTGGAGATATTACTGTTTGTGCATTTACAATATTCATTGATTTTTGCCATTGAAAAACGTCCAGAAATGTTTGAAGCTACTGACTGAATGAAAGGAGCTGGCATCTCACTCTATTTGAATCTTCTTTATCATGCTAGGATTAGCAGGAAAAAGCAAAAAATTTCAGAATTGCACCTTGCAATGTGGAGATATTACTGTTTGTGCATTTACAATATTCATTGATTTTTGCCATTGAAAAACGTCCAGAAATGTTTGAAGCTACTGACTGAATGAAAGGAGCTGGCATCTCACTCTCTTTGAATCTTCTTTATCATGCTAGGATTAGCAGGAAAAAGCAAAAAATTTCAGAATTGCACCTTGCAATATGGAGATATTACTGTTTGTGCATTTACAATATTCATTGATTTTTGCCATTGAAAAACATCATGTTATTCATATACCAGAAATGTTTGAAGCTACTGACTGAATGAAAGGAGCTGGCATCTCATTCTCTTTGAATCTTCTTTATCATGCTAGGATTAGCAGGAAAAAGCAAAAAATTTCAGAATTGAACCTTGCAATGTGGAGATATTACTGTTTGTGCATTTACAATATTCATTGATTTTTGCCATTGAAAAACGTCCAGAAATGTTTATACCAGAAATGTTTGAAGCTACTGACTGAATGAAAGGAGCTGGCATCTCACTCTCTTTGAATCTTCTTTATCATGCTAAGAGGAGCAGGAAAAAGCAAAAAATTTCAGAATTGCACCTTGCAATGCGGAGAAATTACTGTTTGTGCATTTACAATATTCATTGATTTTTGCCATTGAAAAACGTCCAGAAATGACTGAAGCTACTGACTGAATGAAAGGAGCTGGCATCTCACTCTCTTTGAATCTTCTTTATCATGCTAAGAGGAGCAGGAAAAAGCAAAAAATTTCAGAATTGCACCTTGCAATGCGGAGAAATTACTGTTTGTGCATTTACAATATTCATTGATTTTTGCCATTGAAAAACGTCCAGAAATGATTGAAGCTACTGACTGAATGAAAAGAGCTGGCATCTCACTCTCTTTGAATCTTCTTTATCATGCTAAGAGGAGCAGGAAAAAGCAAAAAATTTCAGAATTGCACCTTGCAATGCGGAGAAATTACTGTTTGTGCATTTACAATATTCATTGATTTTTGCCATTGAAAAACATCATGTTATTCATATACCAGAAATGATTGAAGCTACTGACTGAATGAAAGGAGCTGGCATCTCACTCTCTTTGAATCTTCTTTATCATGCTAAGAGGAGCAGGAAAAAGCAAAAAATTTCAGAATTGCACCTTGCAATGCGGAGAAATTACTGTTTGTGCATTTACAATATTCATTGATTTTTGCCATTGAAAAACGTCCAGAAATGATTGAAGCTACTGACTGAATGAAAGGAGCTGGCATCTCACTCTCTTTGAATCTTCTTTATCATGCTAAGAGGAGCAGGAAAAAGCAAAAAATTTCAGAATTGCACCTTGCAATGTGGAGATATTACTGTTTGTGCATTTACAATATTCATTGATTTTTGCCATTGAAAAACGTCCAGAAATGTTTATACCAGAAATGTTTGAAGCTACTGACTGAATGAAAGGAGCTGGCATCTCACTCTCTTTGAATCTTCTTTATCATGCTAAGAGGAGCAGGAAAAAGCAAAAAATTTCAGAATTGCACCTTGCAATGCGGAGAAATTACTGTTTGTGCATTTACAATATTCATTGATTTTTGCCATTGAAAAACGTCCAGAAATGACTGAAGCTACTGACTGAATGAAAGGAGCTGGCATCTCACTCTCTGAATCTTCTTTATCATGCTAAGAGGAGCAGGAAAAAGCAAAAAATTTCAGAATTGCACCTTGCAATGCGGAGAAATTACTGTTTGTGCATTTACAATATTCATTGATTTTTGCCATTGAAAAACATCCAGAAATGATTGAAGCTACTGACTGAATGAAAGGAGCTGGCATCTCACTCTCTTTGAATCTTCTTTATCATGCTAGGATTAGCAGGAAAAAGCAAAAAATTTCAGAATTGCACCTTGCAATGTGGAGATATTACTGTTTGTGCATTTACAATATTCATTGATTTTTGCCATTGAAAAACATGTTTTTCATATACCAGAAATGTTTGAAGCTACTGACTGAATGAAAGGAGCTGGCATCTCACTCTCTTTGAATCTTCTTTATCATGCTAGGATTAACAGGAAAAAGCTAAAAATTTCAGAATTGCACCGTGCAATGTGGAGATATTACTGTTTGTGCATTTACAATATTCATTGATTTTTGCCATTGAAAAACATGTTTTTCATATACCAGAAATGTTTGAAGCTACTGACTGAATGAAAGGAGCTGGCATCTCACTCTCTTTGAATCTTCTTTATCATGCTAGGATTAGCAGGAAAAAGCAAAAAATTTCAGAATTGCACCTTGCAATTTGGAGATATTACTGTTTGTGCATTTACAATATTCATTGATTTTTGCCATTGAAAAACGTTTTTCATATACCAGAAATGTTTGAAGCTACTGACTGAATGAAAGGAGCTGGCATCTCACTCTCTTTGAATCTTCTTTATCATGCTAGGATTAACAGGAAAAAGCTAAAAATTTCAGAATTGCACCGTGCAATGTGGAGATATTACTGTTTGTGCATTTACAATATTCATTGATTTTTGCCATTGAAAAACATGTTTTTCATATACCAGAAATGTTTGAAGCTACTGACTGAATGAAAGGAGCTGGCATCTCACTCTCTTTGAATCTTCTTTATCATGCTAGGATTAGCAGGAAAAAGCAAAAAATTTCAGAATTGCACCTTGCAATGTGGAGATATTACTGTTTGTGCATTTACAATATTCATTGATTTTTGCCATTGAAAAACATGTTTTTCATATACCAGAAATGTTTGAAGCTACTGACTGAATGAAAGGAGCTGGCATCTCACTCTCTTTGAATCTTCTTTATCATGCTAGGATTAACAGGAAAAAGCAAAAAATTTCAGAATTGCACCTTGCAATGTGGAGATATTACTGTTTGTGCATTTACAATATTCATTGATTTTTGCCATTGAAAAACATGTTTTTCATATACCAGAAATGTTTGAAGCTACTGACTGAATGAAAGGAGCTGGCATCTCACTCTCTTTGAATCTTCTTTATCATGCTAGGATTAGCAGGAAAAAGCAAAAAATTTCAGAATTGCACCTTGCAATGTGGAGATATTACTGTTTGTGCATTTACAATATTCATTGATTTTTGCCATTGAAAAACATGTTTTTCATATACCAGAAATGTTTGAAGCTACTGAGAATGAAAGGAGCTGGCATCTCACTCTCTTTGAATCTTCTTTATCATGCTAGGATTAACAGGAAAAAGCTAAAAATTTCAGAATTGTACCGTGCAATGTGGAGATATTACTGTTTGTGCATTTACAATATTCATTGATTTTTGCCATTGAAAAACATGTTTTTCATATACCAGAAATGTTTGAAGCTACTGACTGAATGAAAGGAGCTGGCATCTCACTCTCTTTGAATCTTCTTTATCATGCTAGGATTAGCAGGAAAAAGCAAAAAATTTCAGAATTGCACCTTGCAATGTGGAGATATTACTGTTTGTGCATTTACAATATTCATTGATTTTTGCCATTGAAAAACATGTTTTTCATATACCAGAAATGTTTGAAGCTACTGACTGAATGAAAGGAGCTGGCATCTCACTCTCTTTGAATCTTCTTTATCATGCTAGGATTAACAGGAAAAAGCTAAAAATTTCAGAATTGCACCGTGCAATGTGGAGATATTACTGTTTGTGCATTTACAATATTCATTGATTTTTGCCATTGAAAAACATGTTTTTCATATACCAGAAATGTTTGAAGCTACTGACTGAATGAAAGGAGCTGGCATCTCACTCTCTTTGAATCTTCTTTATCATGCTAGGATTAGCAGGAAAAAGCAAAAAATTTCAGAATTGCACCTTGCAATGTGGAGATATTACTGTTTGTGCATTTACAATATTCATTGATTTTTGCCATTGAAAAACATGTTTTTCATATACCAGAAATGTTTGAAGCTACTGACTGAATGAAAGGAGCTGGCATCTCACTCTCTTTGAATCTTCTTTATCATGCTAGGATTAACAGGAAAAAGCAAAAAATTTCAGAATTGCACCTTGCAATGTGGAGATATTACTGTTTGTGCATTTACAATATTCATTGATTTTTGCCATTGAAAAACATGTTTTTCATATACCAGAAATGTTTGAAGCTACTGACTGAATGAAAGGAGCTGGCATCTCACTCTCTTTGAATCTTCTTTATCATGCTAGGATTAACAGGAAAAAGCTAAAAATTTCAGAATTGCACCGTGCAATGTGGAGATATTACTGTTTGTGCATTTACAATATTCATTGATTTTTGCCATTGAAAAACATGTTTTTCATATACCAGAAATGTTTGAAGCTACTGACTGAATGAAAGGAGCTGGCATCTCACTCTCTTTGAATCTTCTTTATCATGCTAGGATTAGCAGGAAAAAGCAAAAAATTTCAGAATTGCACCTTGCAATGTGGAGATATTACTGTTTGTGCATTTACAATATTCATTGATTTTTGCCATTGAAAAACATGTTTTTCATATACCAGAAATGTTTGAAGCTACTGACTGAATGAAAGGAGCTGGCATCTCACTCTCTTTGAATCTTCTTTATCATGCTAGGATTAACAGGAAAAAGCTAAAAATTTCAGAATTGCACCGTGCAATGTGGAGATATTACTGTTTGTGCATTTACAATATTCATTGATTTTTGCCATTGAAAAACATGTTTTTCATATACCAGAAATGTTTGAAGCTACTGACTGAATGAAAGGAGCTGGCATCTCACTCTCTTTGAATCTTCTTTATCATGCTAGGATTAGCAGGAAAAAGCAAAAAATTTCAGAATTGCACCTTGCAATGTGGAGATATTACTGTTTGTGCATTTACAATATTCATTGATTTTTGCCATTGAAAAACATGTTTTTCATATACCAGAAATGTTTGAAGCTACTGACTGAATGAAAGGAGCTGGCATCTCACTCTCTTTGAATCTTCTTTATCATGCTAGGATTAACAGGAAAAAGCAAAGAATTTCAGAATTGCACCTTGCAATGTGGAGATATTACTGTTTGTGCATTTACAATATTCATTGATTTTTGCCATTGAACAACATGTTTTTCATATACCAGAAATGTTTGAAGCTACTGACTGAATGAAAGGAGCTGGCATCTCACTCTCTTTGAATCTTCTTTATCATGCTAGGATTAACAGGAAAAAGCTAAAAATTTCAGAATTGCACCGTGCAATGTGGAGATATTACTGTTTGTGCATTTACAATATTCATTGATTTTTGCCATTGAAAAACATGTTTTTCATATACCAGAAATGTTTGAAGCTACTGACTGAATGAAAGGAGCTGGCATCTCACTCTCTTTGAATCTTCTTTATCATGCTAGGATTAACAGGAAAAAGCAAAAAATTTCAGAATTGCACCTTGCAATGTGGAGATATTACTGTTTGTGCATTTACAATATTCATTGATTTTTGCCATTGAAAAACATGTTTTTCATATACCAGAAATGTTTGAAGCTACTGACTGAATGAAAGGAGCTGGCATCTCACTCTTTGAATCTTCTTTATCATGCTAGGATTAACAGGAAAAAGCTAAAAATTTCAGAATTGCACCGTGCAATGTGGAGATATTACTGTTTGTGCATTTACAATATTCATTGATTTTTGCCATTGAAAAACATGTTTTTCATATACCAGAAATGTTTGAAGCTACTGACTGAATGAAAGGAGCTGGCATCTCACTCTCTTTGAATCTTCTTTATCATGCTAGGATTAGCAGGAAAAAGCAAAAAATTTCAGAATTGCACCTTGCAATGTGGAGATATTACTGTTTGTGCATTTACAATATTCATTGATTTTTGCCATTGAAAAACATGTTTTTCATATACCAGAAATGTTTGAAGCTACTGACTGAATGAAAGGAGCTGGCATCTCACTCTCTTTGAATCTTCTTTATCATGCTAGGATTAACAGGAAAAAGCTAAAAATTTCAGAATTGCACCGTGCAATGTGGAGATATTACTGTTTGTGCATTTACAATATTCATTGATTTTTGCCATTGAAAAACATGTTTTTCATATACCAGAAATGTTTGAAGCTACTGACTGAATGAAAGGAGCTGGCATCTCACTCTCTTTGAATCTTCTTTATCATGCTAGGATTAGCAGGAAAAAGCAAAAAATTTCAGAATTGAACCTTGCAATGTGGAGATATTACTGTTTGTGCATTTACAATATTCATTGATTTTTGCCATTGAAAAACGTCCAGAAATGTTTGAAGCTACTGACTGAATGAAAGGAGCTGGCATCTCACTCTATTTGAATCTTCTTTATCATGCTAGGATTAGCAGGAAAAAGCAAAAAATTTCAGAATTGCACCTTGCAATGTGGAGATATTACTGTTTGTGCATTTACAATATTCATTGATTTTTGCCATTGAAAAACGTCCAGAAATGTTTGAAGCTACTGACTGAATGAAAGGAGCTGGCATCTCACTCTCTTTGAATCTTCTTTATCATGCTAGGATTAGCAGGAAAAAGCAAAAAATTTCAGAATTGCACCTTGCAATATGGAGATATTACTGTTTGTGCATTTACAATATTCATTGATTTTTGCCATTGAAAAACATCATGTTATTCATATACCAGAAATGTTTGAAGCTACTGACTGAATGAAAGGAGCTGGCATCTCATTCTCTTTGAATCTTCTTTATCATGCTAGGATTAGCAGGAAAAAGCAAAAAATTTCAGAATTGAACCTTGCAATGTGGAGATATTACTGTTTGTGCATTTACAATATTCATTGATTTTTGCCATTGAAAAACGTCCAGAAATGTTTATACCAGAAATGTTTGAAGCTACTGACTGAATGAAAGGAGCTGGCATCTCACTCTCTTTGAATCTTCTTTATCATGCTAAGAGGAGCAGGAAAAAGCAAAAAATTTCAGAATTGCACCTTGCAATGCGGAGAAATTACTGTTTGTGCATTTACAATATTCATTGATTTTTGCCATTGAAAAACGTCCAGAAATGACTGAAGCTACTGACTGAATGAAAGGAGCTGGCATCTCACTCTCTTTGAATCTTCTTTATCATGCTAAGAGGAGCAGGAAAAAGCAAAAAATTTCAGAATTGCACCTTGCAATGCGGAGAAATTACTGTTTGTGCATTTACAATATTCATTGATTTTTGCCATTGAAAAACGTCCAGAAATGATTGAAGCTACTGACTGAATGAAAAGAGCTGGCATCTCACTCTCTTTGAATCTTCTTTATCATGCTAAGAGGAGCAGGAAAAAGCAAAAAATTTCAGAATTGCACCTTGCAATGCGGAGAAATTACTGTTTGTGCATTTACAATATTCATTGATTTTTGCCATTGAAAAACATCATGTTATTCATATACCAGAAATGATTGAAGCTACTGACTGAATGAAAGGAGCTGGCATCTCACTCTCTTTGAATCTTCTTTATCATGCTAAGAGGAGCAGGAAAAAGCAAAAAATTTCAGAATTGCACCTTGCAATGCGGAGAAATTACTGTTTGTGCATTTACAATATTCATTGATTTTTGCCATTGAAAAACGTCCAGAAATGATTGAAGCTACTGACTGAATGAAAGGAGCTGGCATCTCACTCTCTTTGAATCTTCTTTATCATGCTAAGAGGAGCAGGAAAAAGCAAAAAATTTCAGAATTGCACCTTGCAATGTGGAGATATTACTGTTTGTGCATTTACAATATTCATTGATTTTTGCCATTGAAAAACGTCCAGAAATGTTTATACCAGAAATGTTTGAAGCTACTGACTGAATGAAAGGAGCTGGCATCTCACTCTCTTTGAATCTTCTTTATCATGCTAAGAGGAGCAGGAAAAAGCAAAAAATTTCAGAATTGCACCTTGCAATGCGGAGAAATTACTGTTTGTGCATTTACAATATTCATTGATTTTTGCCATTGAAAAACGTCCAGAAATGACTGAAGCTACTGACTGAATGAAAGGAGCTGGCATCTCACTCTCTGAATCTTCTTTATCATGCTAAGAGGAGCAGGAAAAAGCAAAAAATTTCAGAATTGCACCTTGCAATGCGGAGAAATTACTGTTTGTGCATTTACAATATTCATTGATTTTTGCCATTGAAAAACATCCAGAAATGATTGAAGCTACTGACTGAATGAAAGGAGCTGGCATCTCACTCTCTTTGAATCTTCTTTATCATGCTAGGATTAGCAGGAAAAAGCAAAAAATTTCAGAATTGCACCTTGCAATGTGGAGATATTACTGTTTGTGCATTTACAATATTCATTGATTTTTGCCATTGAAAAACATGTTTTTCATATACCAGAAATGTTTGAAGCTACTGACTGAATGAAAGGAGCTGGCATCTCACTCTCTTTGAATCTTCTTTATCATGCTAGGATTAACAGGAAAAAGCTAAAAATTTCAGAATTGCACCATGCAATGTGGAGATATTACTGTTTGTGCATTTACAATATTCATTGATTTTTGCCATTGAAAAACATGTTTTTCATATACCATAAATGTTTGAAGCTACTGACTGAATGAAAGGAGCTGGCATCTCACTCTCTTTGAATCTTCTTTATCATGCTAGGATTAGCAGGAAAAAGCAAAAAATTTCAGAATTGCACCTTGCAATTTGGAGATATTACTGTTTGTGCATTTACAATATTCATTGATTTTTGCCATTGAAAAACGTTTTTCATATACCAGAAATGTTTGAAGCTACTGACTGAATGAAAGGAGCTGGCATCTCACTCTCTTTGAATCTTCTTTATCATGCTAGGATTAACAGGAAAAAGCTAAAAATTTAAGAATTGCACCGTGCAATGTGGAGATATTACTGTTTGTGCATTTACAATATTCATTGATTTTTGCCATTGAAAAACATGTTTTTCATATACCAGAAATGTTTGAAGCTACTGACTGAATGAAAGGAGCTGGCATCTCACTCTCTTTGAATCTTCTTTATCATGCTAGGATTAGCAGGAAAAAGCAAAAAATTTCAGAATTGCACCTTGCAATGTGGAGATATTACTGTTTGTGCATTTACAATATTCATTGATTTTTGCCATTGAAAAACATGTTTTTCATATACCAGAAATGTTTGAAGCTACTGACTGAATGAAAGGAGCTGGCATCTCACTCTCTTTGAATCTTCTTTATCATGCTAGGATTAACAGGAAAAAGCAAAAAATTTCAGAATTGCACCTTGCAATGTGGAGATATTACTGTTTGTGCATTTACAATATTCATTGATTTTTGCCATTGAAAAACATGTTTTTCATATACCAGAAATGTTTGAAGCTACTGACTGAATGAAAGGAGCTGGCATCTCACTCTCTTTGAATCTTCTTTATCATGCTAGGATTAGCAGGAAAAAGCAAAAAATTTCAGAATTGCACCTTGCAATGTGGAGATATTACTGTTTGTGCATTTACAATATTCATTGATTTTTGCCATTGAAAAACATGTTTTTCATATACCAGAAATGTTTGAAGCTACTGAGAATGAAAGGAGCTGGCATCTCACTCTCTTTGAATCTTCTTTATCATGCTAGGATTAACAGGAAAAAGCTAAAAATTTCAGAATTGTACCGTGCAATGTGGAGATATTACTGTTTGTGCATTTACAATATTCATTGATTTTTGCCATTGAAAAACATGTTTTTCATATACCAGAAATGTTTGAAGCTACTGACTGAATGAAAGGAGCTGGCATCTCACTCTCTTTGAATCTTCTTTATCATGCTAGGATTAGCAGGAAAAAGCAAAAAATTTCAGAATTGCACCTTGCAATGTGGAGATATTACTGTTTGTGCATTTACAATATTCATTGATTTTTGCCATTGAAAAACATGTTTTTCATATACCAGAAATGTTTGAAGCTACTGACTGAATGAAAGGAGCTGGCATCTCACTCTCTTTGAATCTTCTTTATCATGCTAGGATTAACAGGAAAAAGCTAAAAATTTCAGAATTGCACCGTGCAATGTGGAGATATTACTGTTTGTGCATTTACAATATTCATTGATTTTTGCCATTGAAAAACATGTTTTTCATATACCAGAAATGTTTGAAGCTACTGACTGAATGAAAGGAGCTGGCATCTCACTCTCTTTGAATCTTCTTTATCATGCTAGGATTAGCAGGAAAAAGCAAAAAATTTCAGAATTGCACCTTGCAATGTGGAGATATTACTGTTTGTGCATTTACAATATTCATTGATTTTTGCCATTGAAAAACATGTTTTTCATATACCAGAAATGTTTGAAGCTACTGACTGAATGAAAGGAGCTGGCATCTCACTCTCTTTGAATCTTCTTTATCATGCTAGGATTAACAGGAAAAAGCAAAAAATTTCAGAATTGCACCTTGCAATGTGGAGATATTACTGTTTGTGCATTTACAATATTCATTGATTTTTGCCATTGAAAAACATGTTTTTCATATACCAGAAATGTTTGAAGCTACTGACTGAATGAAAGGAGCTGGCATCTCACTCTCTTTGAATCTTCTTTATCATGCTAGGATTAACAGGAAAAAGCTAAAAATTTCAGAATTGCACCGTGCAATGTGGAGATATTACTGTTTGTGCATTTACAATATTCATTGATTTTTGCCATTGAAAAACATGTTTTTCATATACCAGAAATGTTTGAAGCTACTGACTGAATGAAAGGAGCTGGCATCTCACTCTCTTTGAATCTTCTTTATCATGCTAGGATTAGCAGGAAAAAGCAAAAAATTTCAGAATTGCACCTTGCAATGTGGAGATATTACTGTTTGTGCATTTACAATATTCATTGATTTTTGCCATTGAAAAACATGTTTTTCATATACCAGAAATGTTTGAAGCTACTGACTGAATGAAAGGAGCTGGCATCTCACTCTCTTTGAATCTTCTTTATCATGCTAGGATTAACAGGAAAAAGCTAAAAATTTCAGAATTGCACCGTGCAATGTGGAGATATTACTGTTTGTGCATTTACAATATTCATTGATTTTTGCCATTGAAAAACATGTTTTTCATATACCAGAAATGTTTGAAGCTACTGACTGAATGAAAGGAGCTGGCATCTCACTCTCTTTGAATCTTCTTTATCATGCTAGGATTAGCAGGAAAAAGCAAAAAATTTCAGAATTGCACCTTGCAATGTGGAGATATTACTGTTTGTGCATTTACAATATTCATTGATTTTTGCCATTGAAAAACATGTTTTTCATATACCAGAAATGTTTGAAGCTACTGACTGAATGAAAGGAGCTGGCATCTCACTCTCTTTGAATCTTCTTTATCATGCTAGGATTAACAGGAAAAAGCAAAGAATTTCAGAATTGCACCTTGCAATGTGGAGATATTACTGTTTGTGCATTTACAATATTCATTGATTTTTGCCATTGAACAACATGTTTTTCATATACCAGAAATGTTTGAAGCTACTGACTGAATGAAAGGAGCTGGCATCTCACTCTCTTTGAATCTTCTTTATCATGCTAGGATTAACAGGAAAAAGCTAAAAATTTCAGAATTGCACCGTGCAATGTGGAGATATTACTGTTTGTGCATTTACAATATTCATTGATTTTTGCCATTGAAAAACATGTTTTTCATATACCAGAAATGTTTGAAGCTACTGACTGAATGAAAGGAGCTGGCATCTCACTCTCTTTGAATCTTCTTTATCATGCTAGGATTAACAGGAAAAAGCAAAAAATTTCAGAATTGCACCTTGCAATGTGGAGATATTACTGTTTGTGCATTTACAATATTCATTGATTTTTGCCATTGAAAAACATGTTTTTCATATACCAGAAATGTTTGAAGCTACTGACTGAATGAAAGGAGCTGGCATCTCACTCTTTGAATCTTCTTTATCATGCTAGGATTAACAGGAAAAAGCTAAAAATTTCAGAATTGCACCGTGCAATGTGGAGATATTACTGTTTGTGCATTTACAATATTCATTGATTTTTGCCATTGAAAAACATGTTTTTCATATACCAGAAATGTTTGAAGCTACTGACTGAATGAAAGGAGCTGGCATCTCACTCTCTTTGAATCTTCTTTATCATGCTAGGATTAGCAGGAAAAAGCAAAAAATTTCAGAATTGCACCTTGCAATGTGGAGATATTACTGTTTGTGCATTTACAATATTCATTGATTTTTGCCATTGAAAAACATGTTTTTCATATACCAGAAATGTTTGAAGCTACTGACTGAATGAAAGGAGCTGGCATCTCACTCTCTTTGAATCTTCTTTATCATGCTAGGATTAACAGGAAAAAGCTAAAAATTTCAGAATTGCACCGTGCAATGTGGAGATATTACTGTTTGTGCATTTACAATATTCATTGATTTTTGCCATTGAAAAACATGTTTTTCATATACCAGAAATGTTTGAAGCTACTGACTGAATGAAAGGAGCTGACATCTCACTCTCTTTGAATCTTCTTTATCATGCTAGGATTAGCAGAAAAAAGCAAAAAATTTCAGAATTGCACCTTGCAATGTGGAGATATTACTGTTTGTGCATTTACAATATTCATTGATTTTTGCCATTGAAAAACATGTTTTTCATATACCAGAAATGTTTGAAGCTACTGACTGAATGAAAGGAGCTGGCATCTCACTCTCTTTGAATCTTCTTTATCATGCTAGGATTAACAGGAAAAAGCAAAAAATTTCAGAATTGCACCTTGCAATGTGGAGATATTACTGTTTGTGCATTTACAATATTCATTGATTTTTGCCATTGAAAAACATGTTTTTCATATACCAGAAATGTTTGAAGCTACTGACTGAATGAAAGGAGCTGGCATCTCACTCTCTTTGAATCTTCTTTATCATGCTAGGATTAACAGGAAAAAGCAAAAAATTTCAGAATTGCACCTTGCAATGTGGAGATATTACTGTTTGTGCATTTACAATATTCATTGATTTTTGCCATTGAAAAACATGTTTTTCATATACCAGAAATGTTTGAAGCTACTGACTGAATGAAAGGAGCTGGCATCTCACTCTCTTTGAATCTTCTTTATCATGCTAGGATTAGCAGGAAAAAGCAAAAAATTTCAGAATTGCACCTTGCAATGTGGAGATATTACTGTTTGTGCATTTACAATATTCATTGATTTTTGCCATTGAAAAACATGTTTTTCATATACCAGAAATGTTTGAAGCTACTGAGAATGAAAGGAGCTGGCATCTCACTCTCTTTGAATCTTCTTTATCATGCTAGGATTAACAGGAAAAAGCTAAAAATTTCAGAATTGTACCGTGCAATGTGGAGATATTACTGTTTGTGCATTTACAATATTCATTGATTTTTGCCATTGAAAAACATGTTTTTCATATACCAGAAATGTTTGAAGCTACTGACTGAATGAAAGGAGCTGGCATCTCACTCTCTTTGAATCTTCTTTATCATGCTAGGATTAGCAGGAAAAAGCAAAAAATTTCAGAATTGCACCTTGCAATGTGGAGATATTACTGTTTGTGCATTTACAATATTCATTGATTTTTGCCATTGAAAAACATGTTTTTCATATACCAGAAATGTTTGAAGCTACTGACTGAATGAAAGGAGCTGGCATCTCACTCTCTTTGAATCTTCTTTATCATGCTAGGATTAACAGGAAAAAGCTAAAAATTTCAGAATTGCACCGTGCAATGTGGAGATATTACTGTTTGTGCATTTACAATATTCATTGATTTTTGCCATTGAAAAACATGTTTTTCATATACCAGAAATGTTTGAAGCTACTGACTGAATGAAAGGAGCTGGCATCTCACTCTCTTTGAATCTTCTTTATCATGCTAGGATTAGCAGGAAAAAGCAAAAAATTTCAGAATTGCACCTTGCAATGTGGAGATATTACTGTTTGTGCATTTACAATATTCATTGATTTTTGCCATTGAAAAACATGTTTTTCATATACCAGAAATGTTTGAAGCTACTGACTGAATGAAAGGAGCTGGCATCTCACTCTCTTTGAATCTTCTTTATCATGCTAGGATTAACAGGAAAAAGCAAAAAATTTCAGAATTGCACCTTGCAATGTGGAGATATTACTGTTTGTGCATTTACAATATTCATTGATTTTTGCCATTGAAAAACATGTTTTTCATATACCAGAAATGTTTGAAGCTACTGACTGAATGAAAGGAGCTGGCATCTCACTCTCTTTGAATCTTCTTTATCATGCTAGGATTAACAGGAAAAAGCTAAAAATTTCAGAATTGCACCGTGCAATGTGGAGATATTACTGTTTGTGCATTTACAATATTCATTGATTTTTGCCATTGAAAAACATGTTTTTCATATACCAGAAATGTTTGAAGCTACTGACTGAATGAAAGGAGCTGGCATCTCACTCTCTTTGAATCTTCTTTATCATGCTAGGATTAGCAGGAAAAAGCAAAAAATTTCAGAATTGCACCTTGCAATGTGGAGATATTACTGTTTGTGCATTTACAATATTCATTGATTTTTGCCATTGAAAAACATGTTTTTCATATACCAGAAATGTTTGAAGCTACTGACTGAATGAAAGGAGCTGGCATCTCACTCTCTTTGAATCTTCTTTATCATGCTAGGATTAACAGGAAAAAGCTAAAAATTTCAGAATTGCACCGTGCAATGTGGAGATATTACTGTTTGTGCATTTACAATATTCATTGATTTTTGCCATTGAAAAACATGTTTTTCATATACCAGAAATGTTTGAAGCTACTGACTGAATGAAAGGAGCTGGCATCTCACTCTCTTTGAATCTTCTTTATCATGCTAGGATTAGCAGGAAAAAGCAAAAAATTTCAGAATTGCACCTTGCAATGTGGAGATATTACTGTTTGTGCATTTACAATATTCATTGATTTTTGCCATTGAAAAACATGTTTTTCATATACCAGAAATGTTTGAAGCTACTGACTGAATGAAAGGAGCTGGCATCTCACTCTCTTTGAATCTTCTTTATCATGCTAGGATTAACAGGAAAAAGCAAAGAATTTCAGAATTGCACCTTGCAATGTGGAGATATTACTGTTTGTGCATTTACAATATTCATTGATTTTTGCCATTGAACAACATGTTTTTCATATACCAGAAATGTTTGAAGCTACTGACTGAATGAAAGGAGCTGGCATCTCACTCTCTTTGAATCTTCTTTATCATGCTAGGATTAACAGGAAAAAGCTAAAAATTTCAGAATTGCACCGTGCAATGTGGAGATATTACTGTTTGTGCATTTACAATATTCATTGATTTTTGCCATTGAAAAACATGTTTTTCATATACCAGAAATGTTTGAAGCTACTGACTGAATGAAAGGAGCTGGCATCTCACTCTCTTTGAATCTTCTTTATCATGCTAGGATTAACAGGAAAAAGCAAAAAATTTCAGAATTGCACCTTGCAATGTGGAGATATTACTGTTTGTGCATTTACAATATTCATTGATTTTTGCCATTGAAAAACATGTTTTTCATATACCAGAAATGTTTGAAGCTACTGACTGAATGAAAGGAGCTGGCATCTCACTCTTTGAATCTTCTTTATCATGCTAGGATTAACAGGAAAAAGCTAAAAATTTCAGAATTGCACCGTGCAATGTGGAGATATTACTGTTTGTGCATTTACAATATTCATTGATTTTTGCCATTGAAAAACATGTTTTTCATATACCAGAAATGTTTGAAGCTACTGACTGAATGAAAGGAGCTGGCATCTCACTCTCTTTGAATCTCCTTTATCATGCTAGGATTAGCAGGAAAAAGCAAAAAATTTCAGAATTGCACCTTGCAATGTGGAGATATTACTGTTTGTGCATTTACAATATTCATTGATTTTTGCCATTGAAAAACATGTTTTTCATATACCAGAAATGTTTGAAGCTACTGACTGAATGAAAGGAGCTGGCATCTCACTCTCTTTGAATCTTCTTTATCATGCTAGGATTAACAGGAAAAAGCTAAAAATTTCAGAATTGCACCGTGCAATGTGGAGATATTACTGTTTGTGCATTTACAATATTCATTGATTTTTGCCATTGAAAAACATGTTTTTCATATACCAGAAATGTTTGAAGCTACTGACTGAATGAAAGGAGCTGACATCTCACTCTCTTTGAATCTTCTTTATCATGCTAGGATTAGCAGAAAAAAGCAAAAAATTTCAGAATTGCACCTTGCAATGTGGAGATATTACTGTTTGTGCATTTACAATATTCATTGATTTTTGCCATTGAAAAACATGTTTTTCATATACCAGAAATGTTTGAAGCTACTGACTGAATGAAAGGAGCTGGCATCTCACTCTCTTTGAATCTTCTTTATCATGCTAGGATTAACAGGAAAAAGCAAAAAATTTCAGAATTGCACCTTGCAATGTGGAGATATTACTGTTTGTGCATTTACAATATTCATTGATTTTTGCCATTGAAAAACATGTTTTTCATATACCAGAAATGTTTGAAGCTACTGACTGAATGAAAGGAGCTGGCATCTCACTCTCTTTGAATCTTCTTTATCATGCTAGGATTAACAGGAAAAAGCTAAAAATTTCAGAATTGCACCGTGCAATGTGGAGATATTACTGTTTGTGCATTTACAATATTCATTGATTTTTGCCATTGAAAAACATGTTTTTCATATACCAGAAATGTTTGAAGCTACTGACTGAATGAAAGGAGCTGGCATCTCACTCTCTTTGAATCTTCTTTATCATGCTAGGATTAGCAGGAAAAAGCAAAAAATTTCAGAATTGCACCTTGCAATGTGGAGATATTACTGTTTGTGCATTTACAATATTCATTGATTTTTGCCATTGAAAAACATGTTTTTCATATACCAGAAATGTTTGAAGCTACTGACTGAATGAAAGGAGCTGGCATCTCACTCTCTTTGAATCTTCTTTATCATGCTAGGATTAACAGGAAAAAGCTAAAAATT
Organism: Phyllobates terribilis; assembly: GCF_046119375.1. NCBI lineage: Eukaryota > Metazoa > Chordata > Amphibia > Anura > Dendrobatidae > Phyllobates > Phyllobates terribilis. The sequence continues at coordinate 3,750 of NW_027365605.1, read as the reverse complement.
TTCAGAATTGCACCGTGCAATGTGGAGATATTACTGTTTGTGCATTTACAATATTCATTGATTTTTGCCATTGAAAAACATGTTTTTCATATACCAGAAATGTTTGAAGCTACTGACTGAATGAAAGGAGCTGGCATCTCACTCTCTTTGAATCTTCTTTATCATGCTAGGATTAGCAGGAAAAAGCAAAAAATTTCAGAATTGCACCTTGCAATGTGGAGATATTACTGTTTGTGCATTTACAATATTCATTGATTTTTGCCATTGAAAAACATGTTTTTCATATACCAGAAATGTTTGAAGCTACTGACTGAATGAAAGGAGCTGGCATCTCACTCTCTTTGAATCTTCTTTATCATGCTAGGATTAACAGGAAAAAGCTAAAAATTTCAGAATTGTACCGTGCAATGTGGAGATATTACTGTTTGTGCATTTACAATATTCATTGATTTTTGCCATTGAAAAACATGTTTTTCATATACCAGAAATGTTTGAAGCTACTGACTGAATGAAAGGAGCTGGCATCTCACTCTCTTTGAATCTTCTTTATCATGCTAGGATTAGCAGGAAAAAGCAAAAAATTTCAGAATTGCACCTTGCAATGTGGAGATATTACTGTTTGTGCATTTACAATATTCATTGATTTTTGCCATTGAAAAACATGTTTTTCATATACCAGAAATGTTTGAAGCTACTGACTGAATGAAAGGAGCTGGCATCTCACTCTCTTTGAATCTTCTTTATCATGCTAGGATTAACAGGAAAAAGCTAAAAATTTCAGAATTGCACCGTGCAATGTGGAGATATTACTGTTTGTGCATTTACAATATTCATTGATTTTTGCCATTGAAAAACATGTTTTTCATATACCAGAAATGTTTGAAGCTACTGACTGAATGAAAGGAGCTGGCATCTCACTCTCTTTGAATCTTCTTTATCATGCTAGGATTAGCAGGAAAAAGCAAAAAATTTCAGAATTGCACCTTGCAATGTGGAGATATTACTGTTTGTGCATTTACAATATTCATTGATTTTTGCCATTGAAAAACATGTTTTTCATATACCAGAAATGTTTGAAGCTACTGACTGAATGAAAGGAGCTGGCATCTCACTCTCTTTGAATCTTCTTTATCATGCTAGGATTAACAGGAAAAAGCAAAAAATTTCAGAATTGCACCTTGCAATGTGGAGATATTACTGTTTGTGCATTTACAATATTCATTGATTTTTGCCATTGAAAAACATGTTTTTCATATACCAGAAATGTTTGAAGCTACTGACTGAATGAAAGGAGCTGGCATCTCACTCTCTTTGAATCTTCTTTATCATGCTAGGATTAACAGGAAAAAGCTAAAAATTTCAGAATTGCACCATGCAATGTGGAGATATTACTGTTTGTGCATTTACAATATTCATTGATTTTTGCCATTGAAAACATGTTTTTCAAATACCAGAAATGTTTGAAGCTACTGACTGAATGAAAGGAGCTGGCATCTCACTCTCTTTGAATCTTCTTTATCATGCTAGGATTAGCAGGAAAAAGCAAAAAATTTCAGAATTGCACCTTGCAATGTGGAGATATTACTGTTTGTGCATTTACAATATTCATTGATTTTTGCCATTGAAAAACATGTTTTTCATATACCAGAAATGTTTGAAGCTACTGACTGAATGAAAGGAGCTGGCATCTCACTCTCTTTGAATCTTCTTTATCATGCTAGGATTAACAGGAAAAAGCAAAAAATTTCAGAATTGCACCTTGCAATGTGGAGATATTACTGTTTGTGCATTTACAATATTCATTGATTTTTGCCATTGAAAAACATGTTTTTCATATACCAGAAATGTTTGAAGCTACTGACTGAATGAAAGGAGCTGGCATCTCACTCTCTTTGAATCTTCTTTATCATGCTAGGATTAACAGGAAAAAGCTAAAAATTTCAGAATTGCACCATGCAATGTGGAGATATTACTGTTTGTGCATTTACAATATTCATTGATTTTTGCCATTGAAAAACATGTTTTTCATATACCAGAAATGTTTGAAGCTACTGACTGAATGAAAGGAGCTGGCATCTCACTCTCTTTGAATCTTCTTTATCATGCTAGGATTAGCAGGAAAAAGCAAAAAATTTCAGAATTGCACCTTGCAATGTGGAGATATTACTGTTTGTGCATTTACAATATTCATTGATTTTTGCCATTGAAAAACATGTTTTTCATATACCAGAAATGTTTGAAGCTACTGACTGAATGAAAGGAGCTGGCATCTCACTCTCTTTGAATCTTCTTTATCATGCTAGGATTAACAGGAAAAAGCAAAAATTTCAGAATTGCACCTTGCAATGTGGAGATATTACTGTTTGTGCATTTACAATATTCATTGATTTTTGCCATTGAAAAACATGTTTTTCATATACCAGAAATGTTTGAAGCTACTGACTGAATGAAAGGAGCTGGCATCTCACTCTCTTTGAATCTTCTTTATCATGCTAGGATTAACAGGAAAAAGCTAAAAATTTCAGAATTGCACCGTGCAATGTGGAGATATTACTGTTTGTGCATTTACAATATTCATTGATTTTTGCCATTGAAAAACATGTTTTTCATATACCAGAAATGTTTGAAGCTACTGACTGAATGAAAGGAGCTGGCATCTCACTCTCTTTGAATCTTCTTTATCATGCTAGGATTAGCAGGAAAAAGCAAAAAATTTCAGAATTGCACCTTGCAATGTGGAGATATTACTGTTTGTGCATTTACAATATTCATTGATTTTTGCCATTGAAAAACATGTTTTTCATATACCAGAAATGTTTGAAGCTACTGACTGAATGAAAGGAGCTGGCATCTCACTCTCTTTGAATCTTCTTTATCATGCTAGGATTAACAGGAAAAAGCTAAAAATTTCAGAATTGCACCGTGCAATGTGGAGATATTACTGTTTGTGCATTTACAATATTCATTGATTTTTGCCATTGAAAAACATGTTTTTCATATACCAGAAATGTTTGAAGCTACTGACTGAATGAAAGGAGCTGGCATCTCACTCTCTTTGAATCTTCTTTATCATGCTAGGATTAGCAGGAAAAAGCAAAAAATTTCAGAATTGCACCTTGCAATGTGGAGATATTACTGTTTGTGCATTTACAATATTCATTGATTTTTGCCATTGAAAAACATGTTTTTCATATACCAGAAATGTTTGAAGCTACTGACTGAATGAAAGGAGCTGGCATCTCACTCTCTTTGAATCTTCTTTATCATGCTAGGATTAACAGGAAAAAGCTAAAAATTTCAGAATTGCACCTTGCAATGTGGAGATATTACTGTTTGTGCATTTACAATATTCATTGATTTTTGCCATTGAAAAACATGTTTTTCATATACCAGAAATGATTGAAGCTTCTGACTGAATGAAAGGAGCGGGCATCTCATTCTCTTTGAATCTTCTTTTTCATGCTAAGAGGAGGCAGGAAAAAGCAAAAAATTTCAGAATTGCACCTTGCAATGCGGAGAAATTAGTTTGTGCATTTACAATATTCATTGATTTTTGCCATTGAAAAACATGTTTTTCATATACCAGAAATGTTTGAAGCTACTGACTGAATGAAAGGAGCTGGCATCTCACTCTCTTTGAATCTTCTTTATCATGCTAGGATTAACAGGAAAAAGCTAAAAATTCAGAATTGTACCGTGCAATGTGGAGATATTACTGTTTGTGCATTTACAATATTCATTGATTTTTGC
>NW_027365604.1:70000-102560 GCF_046119375.1 Phyllobates terribilis | reverse complement strand
CTCATGGTGTTTGTGTTATTAAAGAAAAAAAAAATTGGGGGGCTGGCTAGAGGCAGCCGTGGACACACGATAGCCAGCCCTCATGGTGCTTGTGTTATTAAAGAAAAAAAAAATTGGGGGGCTGGCTAGAGGTAGCCGTGGATACACGATAGCCAGCCCTCATGGTGTTTGTGTTATTAAAGAAAAAAAAAAATTGGGGGGCTGGCTAGAGGCAGCCGTGAACACACGATAGCCAGCCCTCATGGTGTTTGTGTTATTAAAGAAAAAAAAAAATTGGGGGGCTGGCTAGAGGCAGCCGTGGACACACGATAGCCAGCCCTCATGGTGTTTGTGTTATTAAAGAAAAAAAAAATTAGGGGGCTGGCTAGAGGCAGCCGTGAACACACGATAGCCAGCCCTCATGGTGTTTGTGTTATTAAAGAAAAAAAATATTTGGGTGGCTGGCTAGAGGCAGCCGTGGACACACGATAGCCAGCCCTAATGGTGTTTGTGTTATTAAAGAAAAAAAAAATTGGGGGGCTGGCTAGAGGCAGCCGTGAACACACGATAGCCAGGCCTCATGGTGCTTGTGTTATTAAAGAAAAAAAAAATTGGGGGGCTGGCTAGAGGTAGCCGTGGATACACGATAGCCAGCCCTCATGGTGTTTGTGTTATTAAAGAAAAAAAAAATTGGGGGGCTGGCTAGAGGCAGCCGTGAACACACGATAGCCAGCCCTCATGGTGTTTGTGTTATTAAAGAAAAAAAAAAAATTGGGGGGCTGGCTAGAGGCAGCCGTGAACACACGATAGCCAGCCCTCATGGTGTTTGTGTTATTAAAGAAAAAAAAAATTGGGGGGCTGGCTATAGGCAGCCATGGACACATGATAGCCAGCCCTCATGGTGTTTGTGTTATTAAAGAAAAAAAAAATTGGGGGGCTGGCTAGAGGCAGCCGTGAACACACGATAGCCAGCCCTCATGGTGTTTGTGTTATTAAAGAAAAACAAAAATTGGGGGGCTGGCTAGAGGCAGCCGTGGACACACGATAGCCAGCCCTCATGGTGTTTGTGTTATTAAAGAAAAAAAAATTTGAGGGTTGGCTAGAGGCAGCCGTGGACACACGATAGCCAGCCCTCATGGTGTTTGTGTTATTAAAGAAAAAAAAAATTGGGGGGCTGGCTAGAGGCAGCCGTGAACACACGATAGCCAGCCCTCATGGTGTTTGTGTTATTAAAGAAAAAAAAAATTGGGGGGCTGGCTAGAGGCAGCCGTGGACACACGATAGCCAGCCCTCATGGTGTTTGTGTTATTAAAGAAAAAAAAAATTGGGGGGCTGGCTAGAGGCAGCCGTGAACAGACAATAGTCAGCCCTCATGGTGTTTGTGTTATTAAAGAAAAAAAAAATTGGGGGGCTGGCTGGAGGCAGCCATGGACACACGATAGCCAGCCCTCATGGTGTTTGTGTTATTAAAGAAAAAAAAAATTGGGGGGCTGGCTAGAGGCAGCCGTGGACACACGATAGCCAGCCCTCATGGTGCTTGTGTTATTAAAGAAAAAAAAAATTGGGGGGCTGGCTAGAGGTAGCCGTGGATACACGATAGCCAGCCCTCATGGTGTTTGTGTTATTAAAGAAAAAAAAAAATTGGGGGGCTGGCTAGAGGCAGCCGTGAACACACGATAGCTAGCCCTCATGGCGTTTGTGTTATTAAAGAAAAAAAAAATTGGGGGGCTGGCTAGAGGCAGCTGTGGACACACGATAGCCAGCCCTCATGGTGTTTGTGTTATTAAAGAAAAAAAAAATTGGGGGGCTGGCTAGAGGCAGCCGTGAACACACGATAGCCAGCCCTCATGGTGTTTGTGTTATTAAAGAAAAAAAAAATTGGGGGGCTGGCTAGAGGCAGCCGTGAACACACGATAGCCAGCCCTCATGGTGTTTGTGTTATTAAAGAAAAAAAAAATTGGGGGGCTGGCTAGAGGCAGCCGTGGACACATGATAGCCAGCCCTCATGGTGTTTGTGTTATTAAAGAAAAAAAAAATTGGGGGGCTGGCTAGAGGCAGCCGTGGACACACGATAGCCAGCCCTCATGGTGCTTGTGTTATTAAAGAAAAAAAAAATTGGGGGGCTGGCTAGAGGTAGCCGTGGATACACGATAGCCAGCCCTCATGGTGTTTGTGTTATTAAAGAAAAAAAAAAATTGGGGGGCTGGCTAGAGGCAGCCGTGAACACACGATAGCCAGCCCTCATGGTGTTTGTGTTATTAAAGAAAAAAAAAATTGGGGGGCTGGCTAGAGGCAGCCGTGGACACACGATAGCCAGCCCTCATGGTGTTTGTGTTATTAAAGAAAAAAAAATTAGGGGGCTGGCTAGAGGCAGCCGTGAACACACGATAGCCAGCCCTCATGGTGTTTGTGTTATTAAAGAAAAAAAATATTTGGGTGGCTGGCTAGAGGCAGCCGTGGACACACGATAGCCAGCCCTAATGGTGTTTGTGTTATTAAAGAAAAAAAAAATTGGGGGGCTGGCTAGAGGCAGCCGTGAACACACGATAGCCAGGCCTCATGGTGCTTGTGTTATTAAAGAAAAAAAAAATTGGGGGGCTGGCTAGAGGTAGCCGTGGATACACGATAGCCAGCCCTCATGGTGTTTGTGTTATTAAAGAAAAAAAAAATTGGGGGGCTGGCTAGAGGCAGCCGTGAACACACGATAGCCAGCCCTCATGGTGTTTGTGTTATTAAAGAAAAAAAAAATTGGGGGGCTGGCTAGAGGCAGCCGTGAACACACGATAGCCAGTCCTCATGGTGTTTGTGTTATTAAAGAAAAAAAAAATTGGGGGGCTGGCTAGAGGCAGCCGTGGACACATGATAGCCAGCCCTCATGGTGTTTGTGTTATTAAAGAAAAAAAAATTGGGGGGCTGGCTAGAGGCAGCCGTGGACACACGATAGCCAGGCCTCATGGTGCTTGTGTTATTAAAGAAAAAAAAATTAGGGGGCTGGCTAGAGGTAGCCGTGGATACACGATAGCCAGCCCTCATGGTGTTTGTGTTATTAAAGAAAAAAAAAAATTGGGGGGCTGGCTAGAGGCAGCCGTGAACACACGATAGCCAGCCCTCATGGTGTTTGTGTTATTAAAGAAAAAAAAAAATTGGGGGGCTGGCTAGAGGCAGCCGTGAACACACGATAGCCAGCCCTCATAGTGTTTGTGTTATTAAAGAAAAAAAAAATTGGGGTGCTGGCTAAAGGCAGCCATGGACACATGATAGCCAGCCCTCATGGTGTTTGTGTTATTAAAGAAAAAAAAATTGGGGGGCTGGCTAGAGGCAGCCGTGAACACACGATAGCCAGCCCTCATGGTGTTTGTGTTATTAAAGAAAAACAAAAATTGGGGGGCTGGCTAGAGGCAGCCGTGGACACACGATAGCCAGCCCTCATGGTGTTTGTGTTATTAAAGAAAAAAAAATTTGGGGGTTGGCTAGAGGCAGCCGTGGACACACGATAGCCAGCCCTCATGGTGTTTGTGTTATTAAAGAAAAAAAAAATTGGGGGGCTGGCTAGAGGCAGCCGTGAACACACGATAGCCAGCCCTCATGTTGTTTGTGTTATTAAAGAAAAAAAAAAAATTGGGGGGCTGGCTAGAGGCAGCCGTGGACACACGATAGCCAGCCCTCATGGTGTTTGTGTTATTAAAGAAAAAAAAAATTGGGGGGCTGTCTAGAGGCAGCCGTGAACACACGAAAGCCAGCCCTCATGGTGTTTGTGTTATTAAAGAAAAAAAAAATTGGGGGGCTGGCTAGAGGCAGCCGTGGACACATGATAGCGAGCCCTCATGGTGTTTGTGTTATTAAAGAAAAAAAAAATTGGGGGGCTGGCTAGAGGCAGCCGTGAACACACGATAGCCAGCCCTCATGGTGTTTGTGTTATTAAAGAAAAAAAAAATTGGGGGGCTGGCTAGAGGCAGCCGTGAACACACGATAGCCAGCCCTCATGGTGTTTGTGTTATTAAAGAACAAAAAAAATTGGGGGGCTGGCTAGAGGCAGCCGTGGACACATGATAGCCAGCCCTCATGGTGTTTGTGTTATTAAAGAAAAAAAAAATTGGGGGGCTGGCTAGAGGCAGCCGTGGACACACGATAGCCAGCCCTCATGGTGCTTGTGTTATTAAAGAAAAAAAAAATTGGGGGGCTGGCTAGAGGTAGCCGTGGATACACGATAGCCAGCCCTCATGGTGTTTGTGTTATTAAAGAAAAAAAAAAATTGGGGGGCTGGCTAGAGGCAGCCGTGAACACACGATAGCCAGCCCTCATGGTGTTTGTGTTATTAAAGAAAAAAAAAAATTGGGGGGCTGGCTAGAGGCAGCCGTGGACACACGATAGCCAGCCCTCATGGTGTTTGTGTTATTAAAGAAAAAAAAAATTAGGGGGCTGGCTAGAGGCAGCCGTGAACACACGATAGCCAGCCCTCATGGTGTTTGTGTTATTAAAGAAAAAAAATATTTGGGTGGCTGGCTAGAGGCAGCCGTGGACACACGATAGCCAGCCCTAATGGTGTTTGTGTTATTAAAGAAAAAAAAAATTGGGGGGCTGGCTAGAGGCAGCCGTGAACACACGATAGCCAGGCCTCATGGTGCTTGTGTTATTAAAGAAAAAAAAAATTGGGGGGCTGGCTAGAGGTAGCCGTGGATACACGATAGCCAGCCCTCATGGTGTTTGTGTTATTAAAGAAAAAAAAAATTGGGGGGCTGGCTAGAGGCAGCCGTGAACACACGATAGCCAGCCCTCATGGTGTTTGTGTTATTAAAGAAAAAAAAAAAATTGGGGGGCTGGCTAGAGGCAGCCGTGAACACACGATAGCCAGCCCTCATGGTGTTTGTGTTATTAAAGAAAAAAAAAATTGGGGGGCTGGCTATAGGCAGCCATGGACACATGATAGCCAGCCCTCATGGTGTTTGTGTTATTAAAGAAAAAAAAAATTGGGGGGCTGGCTAGAGGCAGCCGTGAACACACGATAGCCAGCCCTCATGGTGTTTGTGTTATTAAAGAAAAACAAAAATTGGGGGGCTGGCTAGAGGCAGCCGTGGACACACGATAGCCAGCCCTCATGGTGTTTGTGTTATTAAAGAAAAAAAAATTTGAGGGTTGGCTAGAGGCAGCCGTGGACACACGATAGCCAGCCCTCATGGTGTTTGTGTTATTAAAGAAAAAAAAAATTGGGGGGCTGGCTAGAGGCAGCCGTGAACACACGATAGCCAGCCCTCATGGTGTTTGTGTTATTAAAGAAAAAAAAAATTGGGGGGCTGGCTAGAGGCAGCCGTGGACACACGATAGCCAGCCCTCATGGTGTTTGTGTTATTAAAGAAAAAAAAAATTGGGGGGCTGGCTAGAGGCAGCCGTGAACAGACAATAGTCAGCCCTCATGGTGTTTGTGTTATTAAAGAAAAAAAAAATTGGGGGGCTGGCTGGAGGCAGCCATGGACACACGATAGCCAGCCCTCATGGTGTTTGTGTTATTAAAGAAAAAAAAAATTGGGGGGCTGGCTAGAGGCAGCCGTGGACACACGATAGCCAGCCCTCATGGTGCTTGTGTTATTAAAGAAAAAAAAAATTGGGGGGCTGGCTAGAGGTAGCCGTGGATACACGATAGCCAGCCCTCATGGTGTTTGTGTTATTAAAGAAAAAAAAAAATTGGGGGGCTGGCTAGAGGCAGCCGTGAACACACGATAGCTAGCCCTCATGGCGTTTGTGTTATTAAAGAAAAAAAAAATTGGGGGGCTGGCTAGAGGCAGCTGTGGACACACGATAGCCAGCCCTCATGGTGTTTGTGTTATTAAAGAAAAAAAAAATTAGGGGGCTGGCTAGAGGCAGCCGTGGACACACGATAGCCAGCCCTCATGGTGTTTGTGTTATTAAAGAAAAAAAAAAAATTGGGGGGCTGGCTAGAGGCAGCCGTGAACACACGATAGCCAGCCCTCATGGTGTTTGTGTTATTAAAGAAAAAAAAAATTGGGGGGCTGGCTAGAGGCAGCTGTGGACACACGATAGCCAGCCCTCATGGTGTTTGTGTTATTAAAGAAAAAAAAAATTAGGGGGCTGGCTAGAGGCAGCCGTGGACACACGATAACCAGCCCTCATGGTGTTTGTGTTATTAAAGAAAAAAAAAAATTGGGGGGCTGGCTAGAGGCAGCCGTGAACACACGATAGCCAGCCCTCATGGTGTTTGTGTTATTAAAGAAAAAAAAAATTGGGGGGCTGGCTAGAGGCAGCCGTGAACACACGATAGCCAGCCCTCATGGTGTTTGTGTTATTAAAGAAAAAAAATACTTGGGGGGCTGGCTAGAGGCAGCCGTGGACACACGATAGCCAGCCCTCATGGTGTTTGTGTTATTAAAGAAAAAAAAAATTGGGGGGCTGGCTAGAGGCAGCCGTGAACACACGATAGCCAGCCCTCATGGTGTTTGTGTTATTAAAGAAAAAAAAAAATTGGGGGGCTGGCTAGAGGCAGCCGTGGACACACGATAGCCAGCCCTCATGGTGCTTGTGTTATTAAAGAAAAAAAAAATTGGGGGGCTGGCTAGAGGTAGCCGTGGATACACGATAGCCAGCCCTCATGGTGTTTGTGTTATTAAAGAAAAAAAAAAATTGGGGGGCTGGCTAGAGGCATCTGTGAACACACGATAGCCAGCCCTCATGGTGTTTGTGTTATTAAAGAAAAAAAAAATTGGGGGGCTGGCTAGAGGCAGCCGTGAACACACGATAGCCAGCCCTCATGGTGTTTGTGTTATTAAAGAAAAAAAATATTTGGGGGGCTGGCTAGAGGCAGCCGTGGACACACGATAGCCAGCCCTCATGGTGTTTGTGTTATTAAAGAAAAAAAAAATTGGGGGGCTGGCTAGAGGCAGCCGTGAACACACGATAGCCAGCCCTCATGGTGTTTGTGTTATTAAAGAAAAAAAAAATTGGGGGGCTGGCTAGAGGCAGCCGTGGACACACGATAGCCAGCCCTCATGGTGTTTGTGTTATTAAAGAAAAAAAAAATTGGGGGGCTGGCTAGAGGCAGCCGTGGACACACGATAGCCAGCCCTCATGGTGTTTGTGTTATTAAAGAAAAAAAAAATTGGGGGGCTGGCTAGAGGCAGCCGTGGACACACGATAGCCAGCCCTCATGGTGTTTGTGTTATTAAAGAAAAGAAAAATTGGGGGGCTGGCTAGAGGCAGCCGTGGACACACGATAGCCAGCCCTCATGGTGTTTGTGTTATTAAAGAAAAAAAAAATTGGGGGGCTGGCTAGAGGCAGCCGTGGACACACGATAGCCAGCCCTCATGGTGCTTGTGTTATTAAAGAAAAAAAAAATTGGGGGGCTGGCTAGAGGTAGCCGTGGATACACGATAGCCAGCCCTCATGGTGTTTGTGTTATTAAAGAAAAAAAAAAATTGGGGGGCTGGCTAGAGGCATCCGTGAACACACGATAGCCAGCCCTCATGGTGTTTGTGTTATTAAAGAAAAAAAAAATTGGGGGGCTGGCTAGAGGCAGCCGTGGACACACGATAGCCAGCCCTCATGGTGTTTGTGTTATTAAAGAAAAAAAAAATTGGGGGGCTGGCTAGAGGCAGCCGTGGACACACGATAGCCAGCCCTCATGGTGTTTGTGTTATTAAAGAAAAAAAAAATTGGGGGGCTGGCTAGAGGCAGCCGTGGACACACGATAGCCAGCCCTCATGGTGCTTGTGTTATTAAAGAAAAAAAAAATTGGGGGGCTGGCTAGAGGTAGCCGTGGATACACGATAGCCAGCCCTCATGGTGTTTGTGTTATTAAAGAAAAAAAAAAATTGGGGGGCTGGCTAGAGGCATCCGTGAACACACGATAGCCAGCCCTCATGGTGTTTGTGTTATTAAAGAAAAAAAAAATTGGGGGGCTGGCTAGAGGCAGCCGTGGACACACGATAGCCAGCCCTCATGGTGTTTGTGTTATTAAAGAAAAAAAAATTGGGGGGCTGGCTAGAGGCAGCCGTGGACACACGATAGCCAGCCCTCATGGTGTTTGTGTTATTAAAGAAAAAAAAAATTGGGGGGCTGGCTAGAGGCAGCCGTGAACAAAATGCTTCATTTCTGCATCGTGGTTACATAGCCTTAGTGTTATTAAAGCAAAAAAAATTTGAGAGTTGGCTATATACATTATATGCCCAATATGAGGGCTGGATGCAGGTAATCCAGGACAACCAGCAGCCAGCTCTCATGCTTGCGTGCACATTAGAAAGAGAAACATTGCCATCTGGTGTTTTTACAATCCTAAAATAAAAAATTAAAAAGTTGGACAACATTGCCACCCGGTGGAGTTTCCTCAGAACACACAATGTCAACAAAAAAGTCAATGAGGGCTGGCTATTGGTCAATCAGGTAAGTGATTTAGCCAACCCTAATGTTACATTTTTTTGCATTTTTATTGCGTATACCCCCTCAGGAGCGATATTTCAGGCCGCAGAGCGCGCAGTTTCGAGCAAAAATTTTGCCTTAACCCTGAAAAAAATTTAGCGCATCCCACCGCGTGCGTAAGCGTCCCAAATGCCAAAAAACAAATTTCCCCCATCAGTCCCTATATATTACTATAGTACAGAAGGTCATACTACCATATTGACTCTTTAGTCCAGTTCCAATGTATCAAGGTCAAGCCTGTTGCCCAAATGCAACAGATGTTGCATTCCGGCAACAAAAGTCGGCCATGTTGTGTCCCGTTTGCAACAAAAGGTCATCCTTTGTTGCCTTTCGGCAACATTTAAGGTCAAGCCTGTTGCAAACGGGACACGAAGCCTCTGATTTTGACCAAAGGTGCACCTCATCATCACAACTCCAAGTCAATAACACTTCTGTGAAATCTACCTGTCCAGTTATGAAGCAACACGGATTGTGAATCAATTTCTCCTGCTGTTGTGCAAATGGAGCAGACAACTGGTAGAAATGATAGGCAATTAGCCAGATACCCCCTATAAAGGAGTGGTTCTGCAGGTGGTGACCACAGACCATTTCTCTGTTCTCATTCTTTTTGGCTGATGTTTTGGTCACTTTTTCATTTTGCCATTGCTCTCACCCCTAGAGGTACATTAGCATTAGGCAGTGTCTACAGTACAACCCATAGAAGTTGCTCAGGTAGTGCCGTTCATCCAGGATGGCACATCAGTGCGAGCTGTGGCAAGAAGTGTAGCTGTGTCTGTCAGCACAGTGTCCAGAGCATGGAGCAGATACCAGGAGATGTGCAGGGAGCCATAGGAGGGCAACAACCCAGCAACAGGACCGTTACCTCCTCCTTTGTGCAAGGAGGAACAGGAGGAGCACTGCCAGAGCCCTGCAAAATGACCTCCAGCTGGCCACAAATGTGCATGTGTCTGCACAAACGGTTAGAAACCGACTCCATGAGGGTGGTATGAGGGCCCGATGTCCACAGATGGGGGTTGTGCTCACAGCCCAACACCGAGCAGGACGCTTGACATTTGCCACAGAACACCAGGATTGGCAAAGTCGCCACTGGTGCCCTCTGCTCTTCACAGATGAAAGCTCAGTATTGTGTGTGGCCTCCACGTGCCTGTATGACCTCCCTACAACGCCTGGGCATGCTCCTGATGAGGTTGCGGATGGTCTCCTGTGGGATCTCCTCCCAGACCTAGACTAAAGCATCAGCCAACTCCTGAACAGTCAGTGGTGCAACGCGACGTTGGTGGATGTGACTCGCCCCCTGGGCCATGGGGTACTCGTATCCGGGCAGTAGGGGAACGATGGGAGTAGTAGTGGCAACCCGGTTTCGTGGCTCAGGGTGGTCAGGCCAGTGGTAGTCCGTTATGTGCTGATGTTTATGTCCGACTACGCCACCCGTGGATTTGCGGTTATTAGGAACCGCCGCTGCATGCCGACCGCTGGGGCTGATGAGGTGTGCAGCTAGGGTAGTGTGACTCCCCACGGGAAGAGTACGGCCCCAGGGCAGTATAGTGGATGGTGGGAGTGATGGTGGTGAGAGTCCCAGTGCTGATAGTGCTGGAGAAGCAAGGAGCACACAGACAACAGGTTGCAGTCCAGGGTCTTTACTAGAACAGGTAAATTGACCCATAAACAGTCCCGGCTAGGAGGGGGACCTGGATGTCTGAGAGCAACGGGGAAATTGGCCCTGGTCAGGGTGAGGGTGTAGGCCACCGTGCTTTCTGCGCTCCTTCTGGCTATCTCCTCCTGATAGGGTAACAGCCCACGTTTCCAAGCTTTCTGTGTATTCTCGCCTGTATGGCCTGCGACGTGGGTTCCTTTCTGCTCCCAGCCTTGTAGGGCTTTACTGGTACCTTCTGTTGTGGCAGGGCCTCCAGGCTTCTTAGGCCAAGGAATATACAGTCCCCTGCGGACTGGTTCTCTGCTGGGGGATGTGGAATCCTCTCAGCCTCAGACACCAAAGTCTGGTAAATTAAGTCCTCTTTCTGCCAAGACAGGCTCTCTTCGCCTCTTGTCTCTGGCTTGTGGCTCTCCTCCTGCCACACTTCCTCTTAGGTGCAGTGCAACTGTCTGTCCCTGTTCTGCTCTGGGACAAGTCTCAATGCTGAGACAGGCCATCCAGTTCTCTCTAACCCTGCCCCCAGCACCAGCTTTTATAGGGGCAGCCTGCTCCCCCTACTGGCCTGAGACAGGAGGCATTGCATGCTAATGTTCCCCTGACTAGAGAACCTCCCCCTTGCTCTCAGACACAGCTTTAATACATTTTGTGGCATCCAGGCCAGGGTGACACATTCCCCCCTAGTGAAATTTAGTACTCCGGGACTAAACAATAAACAAAGACAATAAAACATTAATAGACATTAATAGACAGACGACGCACAAATTGAGTTCTTAAGGTCACAGTGTGGCCTGTGACCGGGTGTCCATATCACCAATACAACGGGGAGCCTTAACCAGGTGGGGGTCTGTCCTACCCCAAGTCCTTCACAGTCTTAGTTCATTCCTTGGTTAGGCTCCGAACGCAGTCCATACCAGGTCCCGGTTATAAAAAGTCCATAACCTGTGAGTCCTTACAGTAACTGCAAGAAACTGAAACACGGAATTACCAAACATGCATGTAACTTTGCAAACAATTCAACATTTGGCAACAAGGTTATTTACAATTTTAGTGCGCTCTATATTCTCCAGCGAGCGGGTATCAGCCCCTTTGTGCTCCTGGTTGACCTACGTAGCCCACTGTCTGGTGGTGGACCAACCTGGCTTTCCCCACTAGCGTTAGGGGTACAGCTACCAGCTGGGTGTACAGGTAGGGAAGGCAGCTGTCTGTGGGTCCTTTGGCTTACCGCAGGCATGGCAGGCTCACTGTCAGCAGAGGGTTGACTCTCCTGGGCTGCTGGTACAGGCTCTTCTGCCTCTGGAACCGCTTGCTCCTCTTCACCTTCCGGCTCTGGTGTTGGTTGTTGCTGTGCCGGTTGCAGGAAATGCAGGACGGGTACCACTATGGCATCATTTATGCGAGTCCAGGACTGAGGGAACTCTCCGAGAACGGTGCTGATCAGTTCTTCCTTGTCCTCTGCGGGTTCAAGGTCACTCTGATCCTCTTCTGCACTACGGAGTTGCTCGGGGCATCTTTTGAGATGGTCTCTGGAGACGGTACTAGTGGTTTCTCCTCCGTCCTTGGTGATCACGCACACCTTCGGGTTGTCGTGATCAGACTGCAGTACGGTGTAGGGTTCCCTTTCCCACTGGTCGTCCAACTTGTGAAGCCTTCTTTTTCGCTTTAGGACTTGCTCACCAGGTTCTAGGGGACCAGCAGGGGCGTGTTGGTTGAAGAGTTTTTCTTGCCTCTCTCTCACCTGGGCCAGGCTCTTCTCCACAGTCTACTGCACCTTCTTGTACTGCAGTTGCCTTTCCGTATCCCAGTCCGCATCCGGGGAGGTGTCCTCAGGCGTTAGGACTCCCATCTCCAGGTCTATAGGCAGCTTACCCGGTCTGGGTCGCATCAGGTAAGCCGGGGTGCAGTTGGTAGCATTCACCGGGATATGATTGTATAAGTCTATCAGGTCCGGCAGTTTTTCTGGCCACAGGCTGCGCTCCTCCAGGGGCAACGTCTTCAGGAGATCAATGACTATATTGTTCATCTTCTCACACATCCCGTTGGTTTGTGGGTGGTAAGGCGTTGTCCGAATCTTCTTACAGCCATAGAGGTTGCCGAACTCCTGGAAGATTTCAGCCTCGAACGCTGGACCCTGGTCTGTCAGGACCTGTTCCGGATACCCGTGTGGACGGCAGAAATATTGCTGGAAGGCTCTGGCCGCTGTTTGGGCTGTCAAGTCTTTTACTGGGACCACCACTAGAAAACGGGAATAGTGGTCCACGATTGTCAGGGCATAGATGTATCCTGACCGGCTGGGAGCCAATTTGACATGGTCCAGAGCTACCAGCTCAAGAGGCTGCGTGGTGACGATGGGCCTCAAGGGTGTCTTCTGGCTGGTGCGGTCCTTCCTCCTTAGGTGACAAGGGCCACAGTCTCTGCACCATTTTTCTACAGCTCCTCTCATGCCGACCCAAAAGAACCTTCCTCTTAGTAGGAACTCCAGTTTCTTCCAACCGAACCGATGTGTCCCGCTCTGTCATGGTAAGCCCCCAGGACCATAGCTGCATCCCGCCTTGGGACCACGACTTGCCAGGTCAGCTCGTGCGTACGGTGGTTGACAATCCTTCTGCACAACTTGCCTTCGTAGAGGAACAGCTTGCTCTTCTCTTTCCATAGCTGCTTGGCTTCCTCTGGAGCATCCGGATCTATGCGGGCATCTTCCTGGGTCAGCAGATCTTTCACCAGGCGGATGGCAGGGTCACTATCTTGGGTCTCGGCCAAGCTGTGTTGAGGTAGGGGATTTATCATCACGGTTGTTAGATCCTCCTCCTTCACGCGGTGGGAGTATTGAGCAGCTCCATACCGGTGAAACGCGGGGAGTTCTACCTCCTCCAGCTCTTCTGGGTCTTCGTCACCTTCAGATAAGTGAGGCATCCTCGATAGGGCGTCAGCGTTGGCATTGGTTTTGCCGGCCCGGTACTTGATCAGTCATAGTTGGAGAGACGGGCCATCCACCGCTGTTCTAGGGCACCCAGTCTTGCATTGTCCAGGTGTGTCAACGGGTTGTTGTCCGTGTACACGGTGAACTTTGCGGAGGCCAGGTAATGCTTGAAGCGTTCCGTCACGGCCCACACCACCGCCAAGAATTCTAGCTTGAAGGAGCTGTAATTCTCCGGGTTCCTCTTGGTGGGTCTCAGCTTCCGGCTGGCGTACGCGATCACCCTTTCTCTGCCCTGTTGGTTTTGGAACAGTACGGCTCCCAGTCCCACATTACTGGCATCTGTGTGGAGAATGAAAGGCTGGCCATAATCAGGGTAGGCCAGGATCTCGTCCCCTGTGAGGGCCATCTTTAGCTGGCGGAAGGACTCCTCTTCCGGTTTATCCCACTTGAAGGGCGGCTTTTGGCTCCTGGACTTAGACTGTCCGATCAGGAGGTCCTGCATAGGAGCTGCCATCTTAGTGAACCCGGGGATGAACCTTCGGTAGTAGCCTACCAACCCGAGAAACTGTCTCACCTCTTTGATGTTCGAGGGGCTTGGCCAGCTCTTGATTGCCGTGACCTTGTCAGGGTCGGGGGCCACTCCTTCCGCGCTTACCACGTGCCCTAGGTACTGGTCCTTTGGTTTCAGCAGGTGACACTTCGATGGTTTCACCTTCAGGCCATAGCCTGCCAGGGCTTCGAACACCTCGGCCAGGTGCTTTAGGTGGTCCTCGTAGGTCTTCGAATAGACGATCACGTCGTCCAGGTAAAGGAGGACCGTCTCGAAGTTTCGGTGCCCTAGACATCATTCCATCAGCCTCTGGAAGGTCCCTGGTGCGTTGCAGAGCCCGAAGGGCATACAGTTGAACTCACTCAGTCCCATCGGGGTGGTGAAGACAGTCTTCTCCTTGTCAGCCTCTGCCACAGGAACCTGCCAGTACCCGCTAGTAAGGTCCAAAGTAGAAAAGAAGTTAGCAGATTTTAGTGCGGCTAAAGACTCCTCTATTCTAGACAGCGGATATGCGTCTTTGTGGGTGATACGGTTGATTTGTCTATAGTCCACGCACATTCTCATGGTGCCGTCTTTCTTTTTGACCAGAACCAAGGGGGCTGCCCAGGGGCTACAGCTGTCTCTAATAACCCCAGCTTCTTTCATCTCTCTTAGCATGCCCTTTGCGTTCTGATAATGTGCAGGGGGTACAGGTCTGTGCCTCTCTTTTATTGGTGGGTGGCTCCCTGTGGGGATGTGGTGTTCTATCCCTTTTACTCTGCCGAAGTCTAGCGGGTGCTTACTAAAGACTCTCTCGTACTCCTGTACCACCCGGTAGACTCCTTGTTTTTGGTGCAGGGGAGTGGAGTCAGCACCCACATGGAGTTTCTGGCACCAGTCCTCCTTTTGTTTCTGGGAGCCATTACCCTCCGCCTGAGGAGATGGAGGCAAGGGTTCCACGGCCCTGATAGCTTTGTGTTCGACAACAAACAGTTTGGCGAGTGTAGCGTACCTGGGTAAGTGTACTTCCCTCTCCCCAATGTTGAGGATGCGGACGGGCACCCTCCCATGACGGACATCAACCACCCCCCGGGCTGTCAAAATGGTGGGCCTGCTGTCTGAGTACACGGGTTCTACCATGGCTTGGTAGTCTCTACCTCTCAACCCGATTGCAGTCCGACACCAGATCATCATTTCACTTTTGGGAGGCATGGAAATGGGGAATGGGTCACTCAGTCTTACGCTACCGATCTCACCACCAGACAGTTCTACCTGCTGCCGTCTCATCAGGGCTTTTATCTCCTTGTTGAGGACTCTCTGTTGGCTGGAACTAGCATTCACCGCCACCTGTTGTAGAATTACAATTACCTCTGAAAGACAATTTTCAATTACGTTAGTACCCACAGTTATTTTAGGGTGACTTTCACGACGGTCAATGTCCACAATAATCACCCCCTGTGCCGGCAGTTCAACTTTACCAATTTTAATGGTCATCTCCTTGAACCCCATCTGCGGCACGGGTAAGCCATTACTGGCGATGATGCTCAAGTTATTGTCTGGATACCGTGTGATATCAGCATCAGTCCAATACTGCTTAAAAAGTACATAAGGGATAGTGGTTACTTGTGACCTATTATCCAGCAAGGCGCTCATGGGGATACCGTCCAGCACCATGGGTAAAACCGGGCGCCCCCCAACGTACTTATTACGCCAATTGTAAGGGCCTGGTGATCTTATGCCTGGGGGTTGGCCCTTTGCCCCAGGTTGGACCCTTTTAAATTACAGTACCTGGAAATGTGTCCGGGCTGGTTGCATCGACGGCAAATGGGCTGTCCATCCTCTGCGTAGCGGTCTGTGGGCCTCCCTCGGAACGACGGGATCCTCCTCTGTCGACGCCACGGGACATCCTCCGGACTTGAAGCCAGCTCGATGGGTCTTGGCGGGTCCACTTGCAACGCCTGGACGGTCCTGGTCAATGCCGCGACGCTCCTGGTCAGCTCCTGGACTTGGTGGTGCAGGTCTTTCGACGGGGCTTGGTTCAGAGCCTGTGCATCAGCCCCCACGGGATCCATAGAGGAGGGCGCCGCCTCCTGGTGGTTGGTGAGAGCAGGGCGCCGGGGGGTTATAGCGCCACTGGTTGCAGATTCACGGAGCACCCTTATGGCCCTGTCCTTAAATTGGGCAAAGGTTAGGTCGGGGTTCTGAAAGAACATGAGACGCAGTTGGGCCCTGTGGGCGCTAGACAGCAGACCTTCTATGAATTGTTCTGTTAGCAGCTTATCCGTTTCCTGCACACTGCCAGGGTCAGTTTGTTGAATAGCCCTCAAGGCTTCCTGCAGATTTAGGGCATAGTCTCTGATGCTGTCCTGTGCCCGCTGCTTACATCCATAGAACCTCATTTTAATCTCAGCGGAGGTACGTGTGTCAAAGGTACCCCGCAGCCGGGCCAGAATACCCTTCACAGTCCTTTTATCCTCAGTGGGCCATGATTTTACCTCCCTTTGGGCTGCGCCAGTTAACTGCCCTGTCAATATGCTGACCTTCTGTTCCTCTGTCAGGGGGTAAACGTGGAACAAACTGTATAGCCTTTCCTTGAAGTCAGTTAGGGCATGGGGCTCCCCTGAGTATTTGGGCAGCTAGGCCGCTCCAGGGATGTAGGGCAGGGAAAAGGGCATCACCGCTGCTGCAGCTGCGTTGGTGGTAGTGGGCGCCTCTGTGTCCGACATCTTCCTCCCCCCTAGTTAAGCGTGGCCTACCTTCCGACGATCCTCTTCTGTAGGCCGCGGCTCCGCTGCTGCTGCTCTGGACGAGGACCTTGCGTCGCGTCCTGATGACGTCAGCGTCGCTCTCTCTCCCTTCCAGGACCTTGCGCAACGTCGGTGCGTGGGGCGGAGCTTCGGATCTCGCGCGGTTTTGAAGTCCACGCCCCTCTTCTTCCCGCGCGGCGTCCTGAAGATGGCGTCCGATGGCGAGAAACAGCTGCGGATGGCGGGAAGACGGCAGAAGACGGCGGGAAACAGTCCAAGATGGCGTCTGATGGCGGGAATCGGCTCCGGATGGCGGGAAACGACTCCGGACGGCGGGAAACTTCGCCACAGGTAAGTCACAAAAGTCTTTTTCAGGCACGCAGTACCCGGTGGTTGCGGGCATGAAATCCTGCCGACTACGCCAAAGCTGACTCGCCCCTTGGGCCGTGGGGCACTCGGATCCGGGCAGTCTGGGAACGATGGGAGTAGTAGTGGCAACCCGGTTCCGTGGCTCAGGGTGGTCAGGCCAGTGGTAGTCCGTTATGTGCTATTGATTATGTCCGACTACGCCACCCGTGGATTGCGGTTATTAGGAACCGCCGCTGCATGCCGACCGCTGGGGCTGATGAGGTGTGCAGCTAGGGTAGTGTGACTCCCCACGGGAAGAGTGCGGCCCCAGGGCAGTATAGTGGATGGTGGGAGTGATGGTGGTGAGAGTCCCAGTGCTGATAGTGCTGGAGAAGCAAGGAGCACACAGACAACAGGTTGCAGTCCAGGGTCTTTACTAGAACAGGTAAATTGACCCATAAACAGTCCCGGCTAGGAGGGGGACCTGGATGTCTGAGAGCAACGGGGAAATTGGCCCTGGTCAGGGTAAGGGTGTAGGCCTACCGTGCTTTCTGCGCTCCTTCTGGCTATCTCCTCCTGATAGGGTAACAGCCCACGTTTCCAAGCTTTCTGTGTATTCTCGCCTGTATGGCCTGCGACGTGGGTTCCTTTCTGCTCCCAGCCTTGTACGGCTTTACTGGTCCCTTCTGTTGTGGCAGGGCCTCCAGGCTTCTTAGGCCAAGGAATATACAGTCCCCTGCGGACTGGTTCTCTGCTGGGGGATGTGGAATCCTCTCAGCCTCAGACACCAAAGTCTGGTAAATTAAGTCCTCTTTCTGCCAAGACAGGCTCTCTTCGCCTCTTGTCTCTGGCTTGTGGCTCTCCTCCTGCCACACTTCCTCTTAGGTGCAGTGCAACTGTCTGTCCCTGTTCTGCTCTGGGACAAGTCTCAATGCTGAGACAGGCCATCCAGTTCTCTCTAACCCTGCCCCCAGCACCAGTTTTTATAGGGGCAGCCTGCTCCCCCTACTGGCCTGAGACAGGAGGCATTGCATGCTAATGTTCCCCTGACTAGAGAACCTCCCCCTTGCTCTCAGACACAGCTTTAATACATTTTGTGGCATCCAGGCCAGGGTGACACAGATGGAGCGAGACATGATGTCCCAGATGTGCTCAATCGGATTCAGGTCTGGGGAACAGGCGGGCCAGTCCATAGCTTCAATGCCTTCACCTTGCAGAAACTGCTGACACACTCCAGCCACATGAGGTCTAGCAATGTCCTGCATACTGCATAAGGGGCATAATGGGGGCATTACACTGTGTGGGGGCATAATACATACTACATAAGGGGCATAATGGGGGCATTAAACTTTTTGGGGCATCATACATACTGCATAAGGGGCATAATGGGGGCAATACACTGTGTGGGGGCATCATACATACTGCATAAGGGGCATAATGGGGGCATTACATTGTGTGGTAGCATCATACATCTTGTATAAGGGGCATAATGGGGGCATTACACTGTGTGGGAGCATCATACATACTGCATGAGGGGCATAATGGTGGCATACACTGTGTGGTGCATCATACATACTGTATAAGGGGCATAATGGGGGCATTACACTGTGTGGGGCATCATATATACTGTATAAGGGGCATAATGGGGCATTACACTGTGTGGGGGCATCATACATACTGCATAAGGGGCATAATGGGGGCATTACACTGTGTGGGGGCATCATACATACTGCATAAGGAGCATAATGGGGGCATTACACTGTGTGGGGGCATCATGTATACTGCATAAGGGGCATAATGGGGGCATTACACTGTGTGGGGGCATCATACATCCTGCATAAGGGGCATAATGGGGGCATTACACTGTGTGGGGGGCATCATACATCCTGCATAAGGGGCATAACACTGTGTGGGGGCATCATACATCCTGCATAAGGGGCATAATGGGGGCATTACACTGTGTGGGGGGCATCATACATACTGCATAAGGGGCATAATGGGGGCATTACACTGTGTGGGGGCATCATACATCCTGCATAAGGGGCATAATGGGGGCATTACACTGTGTGGGGGCATCATGCATCCTGCATAAGGGGTATAATGGGGGCATTACACTGTGGGGGGCATCATGCATCCTACATAAGGGGCATAATGGGGGCATTACACTGTGTGGGGGCATCATACATACTGCATAAGGGGTATAATGGGG
Organism: Phyllobates terribilis; assembly: GCF_046119375.1. Lineage (NCBI taxonomy): Eukaryota > Metazoa > Chordata > Amphibia > Anura > Dendrobatidae > Phyllobates > Phyllobates terribilis. The sequence continues at coordinate 83,752 of NW_027365604.1, read as the reverse complement.
GCATTACACTGTGGGGGGCATCATGCATCCTACATAAGGGGCATAATGGGGGCATTACACTGTGTGGGGGCATCATACATTCTGTATAAGGGGCATAATGGGGGCATTACACTGTGGGGCCAGTAAAGGGGCCCTTTACTATGAGAACAATACGTTTCCTCCCTTCCTGTCTCCATAGTTGGGTCGTATGTATCTATTACAGGAAACAGAACAAAAACCTTATGATTCTTATAAAGGGGCAACACAAGACCCCAAAAGAGTCTCTGTGCTCAAGGGGTTAATGCCCCCTGCGCCCAGTAATGGGGGATCCCCACATACCTCCACCTGCAGAGCCGCCACCACATATATGGCTGCTCTGTGCGCACAGGAGCTGTGATGAGGTCACAGGAGGGGAAGAGTCAGGGGTCACATGATCAGGGGCCTCAGTGGATGTGTGACACCCCAGGGGTCTGGTTGCCACAGTGATAGAGATATTATGTCTGAGAGCAGGTGGGAGGTCCTTTGGTCAGGGATCCTGTGCATGCCACACCTCCTGCCCAGTCTTGGGAGGGGAAGGACTTCCCCTATATAAACCTGGGGCTGAGGCAGGGTAGGGAGTTCTGAGAGGAGAAGACAGGGAGCAGAGCTGCTCTATGGGCTCTGCTCCACAGGCAGGCCCTGTCCAGGGGCCTGAGCCTGGAGTCAAGGAGAGTAGAGACAAGAAACAGTCATATGAAGAAACAGCAGAAGCTCAGTGGGGGCAATACTAATACGAGTCAGGGGCTGGCAGCTGCAGAGCTCGCCCTGACTGAGAAGCTTTCTTACCGGACCCGGCGTCCGAGGCTGTGGGGACTAACTCTTACCCAGCAGCAGAAGCCGACCGGCAGGGGATTTCAGGTCCTCAGGCCCAGAAACCCGAAGGCACGGTCACACGCGTGGGACCAGCACCGCCATCGTGGAGCGGAAGCCATTAGAAGGCCCCGAGTCACCGGCCATACGGGTGAGCACCACACGGTACACTCAGGGACGTGGGCTACTTATATCCGCTTCTAGCAAGATAGCCAGAAGAGTACAGTCAGTTTGGGAGGCCTACAACTCCGCCTGGCCAGGGGAGATCCCATCTGCTCAAGGACTGACCAGGCCCCGTTCGCTAGCAAGTACTCCGGGAGGGTCTATCGTTGTTACCAGTAAAGACCCTGAATTACACCGCACCGTCTCTGAGTGGTTCCTGCTACCCCCATTTTCCACGTCGGCTGCCCTGAGGCCATACCCCTCCCGTTGGGGGTTATACTATCACGCTGCACAATTCTACACCGGCCTCAGCGGTCTGCCCTGCAGCGGCAGCTCCATAGCTGCAAATCAACGGGTGGCGTAGTCGACACTCAAATAACATCTATCAAGACTGCCACACACTGAGTTGACTCCCTGGGCACGGACCGGGTCCCCGCCACTCGGAGACTACAACCCTCATCTGATCCGGTTCCGGGTAAGCCCCGTGCGCGAGACGCTGCGCGACACAGCAGGCCCAGGGGCGCGTCAGATGCAGGACTCTGCTGTGCTGGTTGTCATGGTGCTGGATGAGCTGAAGTTTATGTGTGGGGTCAGGAGTAGTGTTGAGCGATACCTTCCGATATCGGGAAATATCGTATCAGATTGGATAGGACCGATACCCAAAAGTATCGGATATCGCCGATTCCGATACCGGAAACCAATGCAAGTCAATGGGACACTAATATCGGAAAGCCATCCCAGCGTGAGAGAATTCTCCTGATTGTTTAATAGCCGGTGGGCGGTAAAAAGCCGCCGGCTTTTAAACAATCACACAGCCCCATACTGCTTCCCCGCAGCCTCCCACCCCGATCCTGCGCTCCCCCCGCCACCTCCCATCCCGATCGTAAGTTAGGACCGGGCGGGGAGCGCAGCACCAAGGAGCAGGGAGCGAAGGACCCGGGCGGGGAAGCCGGCAGTGAAAAGACTACACCGCCGGCTTTCCCGTTCTGTGCTGCGCTCTCCCGCCGGTTATTTCAAATGAACAGCTGAGGTATCAGGTGATGCTGATCAGCTGTTCATTTGAAGTAGCCGCGGTGCCCTCAGAGGGTTCATGTGAGTTCATGCTTCACTGCATGAACTCACATGAACTTTCCCACGGCCGCACAGGTCAGCCTCACCTCCCAGACCATCAGACCCATCATGATTGGTGTGTGCGCAGGTGTCTGTGCGATGTGTGCGGGTGTGTGCGCGATGTCTGCGGGTGTCTGCGTGCAGGCAGACATAGGCTAATGTGACACTACTACTCCCATCGGCCTATGTCTGTCCCCCGTCCACTTGTGCCAGCAGGATCAGCTCGATGGGAGCAGTAGCTATTTTAGCTGCCCCATATGTTATTTTTGCCCCTATACATCTTTTATGTTTTTAGGCCCCCCATATATTTTTTTTGTTTTTGGTCCCCAATAAATTTTAAATACATTTTTCATTGGTGGCCAGTGGTTACCTAAAATAAATTAGTTCATACATTACCTGTCCCCGCCGATCGCCACCTAAAATAAAGTAAAAAATAAAAAACTACACCTATACTCACCTAGACACCTAATTCCCCGAAGCCATCGATCTCCTGTAATAAAATATAAAATAATAAACCACAACCTTATCCTTACCCCTCCGTAGTAGTCCACGAGTGTCCCACGAAGATCTCCAGTTTAGAGCAGCCACATAAAATGTGACCGCTCTAAACCACTGCCGCCGCTAGAATGACGGGGCCGTAAAGCAGCCCCATCATTGCATAAACCGGTGTCTAGGTGAGTATAGGTGTAGTTTTTTATTTTTTACTTTATTTTAGGTGGCGATCAGGTAATGTATGAACTAATTTATTTTAGGTAACCACTGGCCACCAATGAAAAATGTATTTAAAATTTATTGGGGACCAAAAACAAAAAAAATATATGGGGGGCCTAAAAACATAAAAGATGTATAGGGGCAAAAATAACATATGGGGCAGTTTAAATAGCAGGATCAGGCTGATGGGAACTACTGCTCCCATCGAGCTGATCCTGCTGGCACGAGTGGACGGGGGACAGACAAAGGCCGATGTGAGTAGTAGTGTCACATCGGCCTATGTCTGCCTGCACGCAGACACCCGCAGACATCGCGCACACACCCGCACACATCGCACAGACACCCGCGCACACTCCAATCATGATGGGTCTGATGGTCTGGGAGGTGAGGCTGACCTGTGCGGCCGTGGGAAAGTTCATGTGAGTTCATGCAGTGAAGCATGAACTCACATGAACCCTCTGAGGGCACCGCAGCTACTTCAAATGAACAGCTGATCAGCATCACCTGATACCTCAGCTGTTCATTTGAAATAACCGGCGGGAGAGCGCAGCACAAAACGGGAAAGCCGGCGGTGAAGTCTTTTCCCTGCCGGCTTCCCCGCCTGGGTCCTTCGCTCCCTGCTCCTTGGTGCTGCGCTCCCCGCCCGGTCCTAACTTACGATCGGGATGTGAGGTGGCGGGGGGAGCGCAGGATCGGGGTGGGAGGCTGCGGGGAAGCAGTATGAGGCTGTGTGATTGTTTAAAAGCCGGCGGCTTTTTACCGCCTGCCGGCTTTTAAACAATCAGAAGAATTCTCTCACGCTGGGATGGCATTCCGATATTAGCGTCCCATTGACTTGCATTGGTTTCCGGTATCGGAATCGGCGATATCCGATACTTTTTGGGTATCGGTCCGATCCAATCCGATCCGATATTTCCCGATATCGGAAGGTATCGCTCAACATTAAGTAATACATAAGAATAATATGTACTATGTCTGACCACTACAAACACTCATCTGAACTGGTCCAAGTGCTGTCAGGTTTTTTCACGGGCAGCACTTAGACAATACGGTCGTGTGAATATAGGCTTATGATGCATCTGGTAATAAACATGTTAAGGATGGGCCGCTACTCATGGGCCACTGCTGTGTGCTTGCCCCCCAGGCTAAAATGTGCCAGCCAGCCCCTGCTGCACCGGGTGCCAGAAAACCTAGATACACCTTTGGAATAGGTATCCTGCAAAGTAAGGATGGGGTTTGGTGTTTTTAAATGATTTTATTGACTCTGTGCATTTATATTTTGTATCAATAATATGATATGGTTATATATATCTTCTGGATATCAGGAGGGCTTATCCCTGTGCCTTGACTCTCTCCTTCTCCTTCGATGTCCTGTATAGGCCAAAAAAAACTACGCGTTTCGAGGACTCACAGTTCCTCTTCGTCAGCTTCTCGCTGGTAGTCAAACTGGTAACCTAATAAAGTCCAAACGCCCCCCGCAAAGATAATACAACCAAAGAAATGGAGGAAGATCCAATACTAACAAGACGGTGCAAAAGGACATATGGAGGTGCAATAGAACTAAGATAGAATTCCAATAAGAATAGACTGTGTGTGAAAAAAATAATAATAAAAAAGACTTTGTTCAAACTTTCACAATTAGTTAAAAATGAATAAAAATTATATACTTATATTTCTGATGGCTATAAAAAACAGTCTGTTAATCAGTGTATATTACCAGGATAGTATAAATTCGGCACTTAGTACCATCCAGAGATAAAAAGGAAAAAATGAAGGAGAAAAATAAAAACATTATATAGTATCTCCAATAGGGGTATCAATGTATAGAAACAAATACATATATAAAATAGGTGGATTCAAAGGAATATATCCAAAAGACATATTATATTGATAAAATATAAGGAGGTTCATAAAAGTGCAATGTAAATGTTCAATTGGTACTGGGATAAAAAATACATACAGTATATACCGCTGCGAGTTGAAGGCATACAGCTGACTCTCGTGATTAAGGCCCTTCAGAGCCAAGCTATTTAATGTGAAGATCCATTTGGATTCCATCCGCGACATTAATCTCAGGTAATCACCTACCCTCCATTTTCTGGGGACTAATCGGATCCCACAAAACTTAGTGTCCTTATAAGATTGGTTGTGGAACTTCCGGTAGTGCCGGGACAGTGGATGCCCTTCAAAACCTTCATTCATGTTGATAAAGTGTTCCTTCAGCCTTTTGATAACTTGCGCTTTGTACAGACATCTCCTCCTGCCAAGGCATAAAAAGGGCGTGGCTTGGGGTGTGGATAGGGGCGTGGCCAGACTACGCGTGCCGCATGGTTTCGCCCTCTTTCTAGTCCTCATAGGTTGGCGGTATGCTTGTACTGAGCAGATCTGGGATATCAGTGATTAGGTCCCATATTGTGCACTGTAAGGTCTGGAAAAGCTCCTTCTATCCGTCTCTGTAGCACCAGAGGAAGAACAGAGGGGAAAAGACAGGATTTTCTACATGTCGCGTTATGTAGATGTTCTGCAGATTTATCACAACCGTCCACAAGAAGAAACTGCCATCACAGAGCCGCCTTTAGCTGTTGGAAAAGTTTAAACTTAGTTTTGAATAGTTGCTATAGCCAACAAGGACTTTCTATTTATGCTGGGTCACATGATGCTGGTGCTGGGTGATGTCATGTGACGGAATGTTGTGGGTGATGATGTCACAGAGGGCGTTGTGATGTCACCCTTGGGGTATATAAGGGGGCTCCATCCACCTGGAGCTCATATCTCATTGGCCATATCTTGGTGCTGAGATACCCCCTGGAGACAATGAGGATCGCCATATTGTTTCTGTGCTGTACCCTGTTCTACCCTGTGAATTACCATAGGCTGCCGGTGAGTACCTGTCTATTATTACATATGGAGGACGTTTAGAATCAGCTGCTGCAGGGGAAGGGGATGGGGAGGGGGGTCCTGTAAGAATTTACCTGCGGGAATAAGAGGTTATGGCAGGGAAAGGAGCTTAGGAAGTGACAGTCAGAGGGGATATAAGTGTGGGGTGACCCCTCTGACTCCCACATTCCTGCCTTGTCCTTGTAGTGATTAATGACTTTGGTGTTGTCCCTTATATATCACTTTGCAGTCACCAGTGATCGCTCCGCACTGTGATCCTAAACTACAGTCTCATTTACCTTTTTGCAAACGCCCAGAAGGGGAGGAGTGACATCACACCCATGTGAGCAGATCCCGCCCACTTTTACTGCAGTCGTAATGCGAGCTAGCTGTATTCTGTTTTCATGGAAATATCAGCAGCTGCTCCCCCTAGTGTTTACAAGATGAAAACATCAAAAGAGTTAAAATATTTTTTTCAGATTTTATACCATTAAAACCTTTTTAAATATATATGTGTATTTATATATAAATATAAATACTTTACAATTTTACAATTGTAAAAAAATTGCTGACACTTTCCCTTTAAAAGATCTAAAGACGTTCTGCTTCATGTGCCATTGTGACCAATCACAGCACAGATTATATTTTTTAAACTTTTCTTGAAAAACTGAAGCTGCTCCGTGATTGGAAATCATGTGGAAGGGTTCTCTTTTAGACATTTAGTTAGGTCCAAAGTATCAGTGACATGATGGATAGAACTGTGCAATGATGTCACAGAGGGCTTTGTGATGTCACCCCTGGGTATATTAGAAGCCTCGGCCCATCTGCAGCTTGTATCTCATTGACCATACCTTGGTGCTGAGAGACCTCTGGAGATGATGAGTATCATCCTATCATTTCTGTGCTTTACGTTGCTCTACCCCCCACATTACAGTACACTGAGGGCGAGTATGTTCTCATCAATATGGAGGTCACAAGGATCAGCTAATGAGAATATCGCCTCTTGCAGGACTTCTCATACTGGACACGTGACCGTCCGTCATATGAAAGTCCAACTGTAAATAATATTCCATGGACCCTGGAGGTGAATCCCAAACTTCTTCCTGATCTTCTCAATGGGATATTTCTGAAAGTTGCTTGATAATGTATCCATCACTGTATAATAACAAGGGCTCTCTGTTTGACTGGATTGGGTATAAATATACAGGACTTTATTATGTTTTTTTTCTTTATTATAGGATGACCCACTACCCGTGGATCTCAGAAGAAGCACCTATCAAGCTTCCATCAATCTTCCTCTTTGGCTCTTCCGTGACGCAGTTTTTGTTGCGGTGATGACACTACTGACAATACTAGAGTATTTGGCCTTAAGTCTTGTCCTGAGCAAGTGGGCAATGTCTGAACCTGGTGAAACAATCAGAAAACTCCTGAGAACAAAACCATTCTGAAGGAACAAAGTGCTTGTAAGGAGCCGATTTGCATCCCTCAGATTCAGAAGCAAGACTCCAGGAGAACACCTGTCCTGCCCAATGGCAAATGTTCTACTCCATCCATGGCTCCTGCACCGCAGGATGCGAAAAAGGTCCTAGTTGCAACTATAAAGTGGCGTTCAGTGATATTGTCTGGTCAGAATGATCCCTCACAACAATATAGGAAGAAGAGCTCGAAGTTCAACGGAGCTTAAAGAGAGGTTACTGATTTTTCAGAGAAGCCAACATCCCAGAATTCCAGAGCAAGAGCACCAGAACCTAGAACACCAGAACCTACCATGTCAGAACCTAGTATGTCAGAACCTAGAATGCCAGAGCCTGAAATGCCTACAACACCTCAACCCAAAATCAAGAGGAGAAGATGTTTCCTTAGATGTCTTAGAGGCGAGGAAGATTGAGAAGGCAACTGCTTGAACTTTCCCATTGCTCGTGTTTTCATCACAGGTTAGTCTATACATGCTGTCTGATGGGCACCATCTTACTACATACAATGCAGCATTGCACCTGAAATCGCATGGATATTTTGTCACACACTTGCACTTTAGCACCTTCTCATATGGCGCATATATCTATGAACGCTTTGCTAAGTATCACTGTCTAGTATGTGCTTCTGATGAACCTATTTTAGGAAAACGTGTCGAGGTTTGGCATACTATGTACTTGAGTTTGGCGTACTATGTGCTTGTTGGTAAATTCTATTGCCATCTATAATCTACTAGATATTATAATGTCTCTGGTGGGATGCCCCATGCCGAATTGTTGATAACTGACTATGAGCATTGTCCTCTATTTCTTATCTACTATGGTTACAGGTTGATGTGAAGAGAGCTGTGCCATTGGTAGCGATTTTCTACTGATTTGTCAGTTATATTTATGTTAGTTTAGCAAATTTCTGCTTGTAGGGTCTAATGTTTTACCATAGTGTATGTTCTGTGAGCTAAATTGTCATACTTATGCACTAGATAGATTATAAATTGTGATGCTTATGTACAAGATAGATTATTAGTTTAATCGGTGATTTTTAAATATTTTTTAGCATCAGAGACTCAAGAATCGCATCTTACAGAAGACAAGAAGCCTAAATGCCGAAGGGTGATGACCTGTTGATGGCCCACAGCTGGAGGGTCATTACCTCTTGATGGCACAAAACTGGACAGAAGAAAAAACATTTGATGGCCCACCAGCCGGAGGGTGATGATCTATTGATGGCCATAGCCAGAGGGTCATTACCTGTTGATGGCACACAGCCGGCGGGTGATGACCTATTGATGACCATAGCCAGAGGGTCATTACCTGATGATGGCACACAGCTGGAGGATGATGACCTATTGAGGGCCATAGCCAGAGGGTCATTACCTGTGATGGCACACCCGGAACAGAGGATAATTACCTGTTGATGGCACACAGACGGATGGTCATTACCTGTTCATGGCGCACTGCCGGATGGTCATTACCTATTGATGGCACAACAGCCGGAGGGTGATGACCAATTGATGGCCATAGCCAGAGGGTCATTACCTGTTGATGGTGCACTGCCGGATGGTCATTACCTGTTGATGGCACACAGCCGGATGGTCATTACCTGTTCATGGCACACTGCCGGATGGTCATTACCTGTTGATGGAACACAGCCGGAGGGTGATGACCTATTGATGGCCATAGCCAGAGGGTCATTACCTGTTGATGGCGCACTGCCGGATGGTCATTACCTGTTGATTGCACACCAGCTGGAGGGTGATGACCAGTGATGTCGGACTGCCGGATGGTCATTACCTGTTGATGGCACACAGCCGGACAGAGGATCATTACCTGTTGATGGCACAAAGCCGGTCAGAGGATAAGATCTTTTGATTGCATACACCGGGTCCCTCCCTGATAACAGGGAACCCTGGGGAATACTCGTCATCTTGATCCCCACTGACTAAATACTTGCTCCACCTCAGCCTTACACCATCATGGAGGACACTTCCACCTGTGTCCACTGTAAGGTTCGACTTTCTTTTATCATTTCAGCAGATTAATAAACATCATAAAGCTGTAAAACTATCCGAGTAATTTATTATAAATTATTATAAAGAAATATAAAGTATAATAGATAGCTATAGAGGGCACAGAAGACGACTAACTATAGTAAGCATGGTATCGCCTGATATATACTGTATATTCTAGATGGCGCTATTACACTAAATACATCACAACCTCCAGGGTGATATTACCGTACAAAGTGAGATCACTAATAATGGCCACAGATTTGAGAAAAATTACCAGCTCCATAGTCCTGGAGTTATTATAAATGTCTCTAGTGTGAGGCAGGGACTGGGACGAGTGTTGGAGGGAGGTATATTCCCCCAGGACGTCCTTTATGTATCCATGCTGTAGAATCTGCCGTATACTTCTGTTCTAGCAGTCAGACATTTCACTCTGCAAATCACAGGCTCAACATTGTGTAAAACTACCACCGTATATAAGAGCACTCAGAATAAAAACTAGCGGCATGCCGTGCACTGCCCACGTCATGTGTACGGGATACAGGACCTGCAGGACCTGGTACGGCCCATTATAGTTGATAGATTAATGTAACCTGTGCAGATGAAGGGAAAAAAATATGTGCAACAGCAGGAGGAGAAAGTCTCAAAATGTAATTTGAAGAGTATAATAGAGAAATGGGAAACTTCTGGAGATGCAGATAAGTGGTACCAGGCAAAACGTAAGTGCAGTCAGACAAGGGAAAAGTGCAAATGATCCAGCGTAAAGTTTGTTTAGTAGAAAAAATATTAAAACTTAGCTTTTATTAGCCATATAAAACACTGCTCCACAAAGAATACAGCAAATGTGCACCTATCATAGCTTACAGACCTACACGTTTCAACAAATCATGTCTTATTATGGCCCTACTACTAGAATGACAAAAAGGCATATATATATATATATATATATATATATATATATATATATATATATATATCCACGTGCCTGTATGACCTCCCTACAACGCCTGGGCATGCTCCTGATGAGGTTGCGGATGGTCTCCTGTGGGATCTCCTCCCAGACCCTGAACTAAAGCATCCGCCAACTCCTGGACAGTCTGTGGTGCAACGTGACGTTGGCGGATGGAGCGAGACATGATGTCCCAGATGTGCTCAATCGGATTCAGGTCTGGGGAACAGGCGGGCCAGTCCATAGCTTCAATGCCTCCATCTTGCAGGAACTGCTGACACACTCCAGCCACATGAGTCTGCCATTGTCCAGCATTATGAGGAACCCAGGCCAACCGCACCAGCATATGGTCTCTCAAGGGGTCTGAGGATCTCATCTCGGTACCTAATGGAAGCCAGGCTACCTCTGGCGAGCACATGGAGGGCTGTTCGGCTCTCCAAAGAAATGCCACCCCACACCATTACTCACCCACTGCCAAACGGTCATGCCTGAAGGATCTGAAGGATGTCACTCTCCACGGCGTCTCCAGACTCTGTCACGTCTGTCACATGTGCTCAGTGTGAACCTGCTTTCATCTACGAAGAGCACAGGGCGCGAGTGGCAACTTTGCCAATCCTGGTGTTCTGTGGCAAATGCCAAGCGTCCTGCATGGTGTTGGGCTGTGAGCACAACCCCTATCTGTGGACGTCGGGCCCTCATACCACCCTCATGGAGTCGGTATCTAACCGTTTGTGCAGACACATGCACATTTGTGGCCAGCTGGAGGTCATTTTGCAGGGCTCTGGCAGTGCTCCTCCTGTTCCTCCTTGCACAAAGGAGGAGGTAACGGTCCTGTTGCTGGGTTGTTGCCCTCCTACGGCCCCCTCCACATCTCCTGGTGTACTGGCCTGTCTCCTGGTAGCGCCTCCAGCCTCTGGACACAGCCAACCTTCTTGCCACAGCTCGCATTGATGTGCCATCCTGGATGAGCTGCACTATCTGAGCAACTTCTGTGGGTTGTGGAGTCTGTCTCATGCTACCACGAGTGTGAAAGCACAACCAACATTCAAAAGTGACCAAAACATCAGCCAGAAAGCATTGGTACTGAGATGTGGTCTGTGGTCCCCACCTGCAGAACCACTCCTTTATTGAGGGTGTCTTGATAATTGCCAATAATTTCCATCTATCCTCTATTCCATTTGCACATCAGCATGTGAAATTGATTGTCAATCAGTGTTGCTTCCTAAGTGGACAGTTTGATTTCACAGAAGTTTGATTTACTTGGAGTTATATTCTGTTGTTTTAAGTGTTCCCTTTATTTTTGGAGCAGTTTATATAGATACATACAGTGAGTACGGAAAGTATTCAGACTCCTTTAAATTTTTCACTCTTTGTTTCAGCAGCCATTTGATAAATTCTAAAAAGTTCATTTTTTTCTCATTAAAGTACACTCAGCACCCCATCTTGACTGAAAAAAACAGCAATATAGAATTTTTTTGCAAATTTATTAAAAAAAACTGAAATATCACATGGTCATAAGTATTCAGATCCTTTGCTCAGACACTCATATTTAAGTCACATGCTGTCCATTTCCTTGTGATCCTCCTTGAGATGGTTCTACTCCTTCAATGGAGTCCAAATGTGTTTAATTAAACTGATAGGACTTGATTTGGAAAGGCACACACCTGTCTATATAAGACCCCACAGCTCACACTACATGTCAGACCAAATGAGAATCATGAGCTCAAACGAACTGCCCAAGGAGCTCAGAGACCGAATTGTGGCAAGGCACAGATCTAGCCAAGGTTATAAAAGAATTTCTGCATTACCCAAGGTTCATAAGAGCACAGTGGCCTCCATAATCCTTAAATGGAAGAAGTTTGGGACCACCAGAAGTCTTCCTAGACCTGGCCGTCCAGCCAAACTGAGCAATCGTGGGAGAAGAGCCTTGGTGAGAGAGGTAAAGAAGAACCCCAAGATCACTGTGGCTGAGCTCCAGAGATGCAGTAGGGAGATGGGAGAAAGTTCCACATAGTCAACTATCACTGCAGCCCTTCCCCAGTTGGGCCTTTATGGCAGAGTGGCCAGATGGAAGCCTCTCCTCATATGAAAGCCCGCATAGAGTTTGCTCAAAAACACATGAAGGACTCCCAGACTATGAGAAATAAGATTCTCTGGTCTGATGAGACGAAGATAGAACTTTTTGGTGATAATTCTAAGTGGTATGTGTGGAGAAAACCAGGCACTGCTCATCACCTGCCTAATACAATCCCAACAGTGAAACATGGTGGTGGCAGTTGTTAGAACCCTCCTGTTAGTTTTTTCTATTTTGTGGTCATGTGACCTTCTGCCTATTTATTCCAGCTCCGCCCTTCAGGCTTTGCTGGACTTCAGTGTTACTTTGACTCTTAATCTAGCCAGGTGCTTTGTACCTACTGTATCTCTCTAGTTTGTTTGGTCCTTGGACCACTAAGTACTTTTGTCGGTTTGTCTTCTTCTGCTACTACTTCTGCCAGGAGGTGTCCAGTTTTGTCCCAGTCCTTAGTTCTTTTAGGGACCCCTCCCTTTAATCTATAGGTCTGTGTTCAGATTAGCCGCGGACATAGGCGGGTCTGTTTGCAAGGAACAGGTTGCCCGCTGCATCGTAAGGAATCAGCTTAGTCCTATTGTATGGACAGATTTCCTCTCTTTCCTTAGTTCTTGTAGCAGATCATAACAGCAGTATCATGCTATGGGTGTGTTTTTCAGCTGCAGGGACAGGACGACTGGTTGCAATTGAAGGAAACATGAATGCGGCCAAGTACAGAGATATCCTGGATGAAAACCTCTTCCAGAGTGCTCTGCACCTCAGACTTGGCCAAAGGTTCACCTTCCAACAAGACAATGACCCTAAGCACACAGCTAAAATAACAAAGGAGTGGCTTCAGAACAACTATGTGACCATTCTTGACTGGCCCAGCCAGAGCCCTGACCTAAACCCAATTGAGCATCTTTGGAGAGACCTGAAAATGGCTGTCCACCAACGTTTCCCATTCATCCTGACGGAACTGGAGAGGATCTGCAAGGAAGAATGGCAGAGGATCCCAAAATGCTGGTGTGAAAAACTTGTTGCATCATTTCCAAGAAGACTCATGGCTGTACTAGCCCAAAAGGGTGCTTCTACTCAATACTGAGCAAAGGGTCTGAATACTTATGCCCGTGTGATATTTCAGTTTTTCTTTTTTATTAAATTTTGCAAAAATTTCTTCATTTCTGTTTTCTTTCAGACAAGATGGGGTGCAGAGTGGACTTTAATGAGAAAAAAATGAACTTTTTAGAATTTACCAAATGGCTGCAATGAAACAAAGAGTGAAAAATGTAAAGGGGTCTGAATACTTTCCGTACCCAGTGTACATGCATGGAAATAAATGCAGAATTATATTTCTTAATACTGCAGTATCAGATCCTGTCTTGAATTTAACCCCTGTGGTATCCAATGTGAAAATCCACAGGGACTCCCCTGATGAATTACAATTGAGGAAATCATGAATTTTATATTCTCTATCATTACTTAAGGACATAAAACTATCTGTTTTAACCGCATGTAGACACGCTTTGCACCGATTGGCTCCACATCTGAAGAAACCTTTTGTGCTGAGCCAATTTGGTTGTACAGTAT
>NW_027365604.1:0-62500 GCF_046119375.1 Phyllobates terribilis | reverse complement strand
GTCGCCCTGGAGGCACCTGTAGCCAGCTCTCATCCTCATTGAGCTATTCGAAGGGTGAGGGCTGGCTACGTGTCGCCCTGGAGGCACCTGTAGCCAACTCTCATCCTCATTGAGCGTGATAACGGACGCTGCGCTGAACGGCGGCGCATAGGAACGGGCGGTGAAATAAGCGCGCCAAAAAAACTATAAAGTTTACGTTTTTTTTCCGTAATTCATCAGATGAGGGTGATAACGGACGCTGTGCTGAACGGCGGCGCGTAGGAACGGGCGGTGAAATAAGCGCGCCAAAAAAACTATAAAATTTACGTTTTTTTTCCGTAATTCATCAGATGAGCGTGATAACGGAAGCTGCGCTGAACGGCGGCGCGTAGGAACGGGCGGTGAAATAAGCGCGCCAAAAAAGCTATAAAGTGTACGTTTTTTTTCCATAATTCATTAGATGAGCGTGATAACGGAAGCTGCGTTGAACGGCGGCGCGTAGGAACGGGCGGTGAAATAAGCGCGCCAAAAAAACTATAAAGTTTACGTTTTTTTCCGTAATTCATCAGATGAGCGTGATAACGGACGCTGCGCTGAATGGCGGCGCGTAGGAACGGGCGGTGAAATAAGCGCGCCAAAAAAACTATAAAGTTTACGTTTTTTTCCGTAATTCATCAGATGAGCGTGATAACGGATGCTGTGCTGAACGGCGGCACGTAGGAACGGGCGGTGAAATAAGTGCGCCAAAAAAACGATAAAGTTTACGTTTTTTTTCTGTAATTTATCAGATGAGCGTGATAACGGACGCAGCCCTTAACGGCGGCGTCAGAGCGACTTTTTTTTGTTGCAGATTGAATTTTAAGTGCTTTTGGTATCATCAAACCTGTAGCCAGCTCTCATCCTCATTGAGCTATTCCAAGGGTGAGGGCTGGCTAGGGGTCGCCCTGGAGGCACGTGTAGCCAGCTCTCATCCTCATTGAGCTGCTCCAAGGGTGAGGGCTGGCTAGGGGTCGCCCTGGAGGCACCTTTAGCCAGCTCTCATACTCATTGAGGTGCTCCAAGGGTGAGGGCTGGCTAGGGGTCGCCCTGGAGGCACCTGTAGCCAGCTCTCATCCTCATTGAGCTGCTCCAAGGGTGAGGGCTGGCTAGGGGTCGCCCTGGAGGCACCTGTAGCCAGCTCTCATCCTCATTGAGCTGCTCCAAGGGTGAGGGCTGGCTAGGGTTCGCCCTGGAGGCACCTGTAGCCAGCTCTCATCCTCATTGAGCTGCTCCAAGGCTGAGGGCTGGCTAGGGGTCGCCCTGGAGGCACCTGTAGCCAGCTCTCATCCTCATTGAGCTGCTCTAAGGGTGAGGGCTGGCTAGGGGTCGCCCTGGAGGCACCTGTAGCCAGCTCTCATCCTCATTGAGCTGCTCCAAGGGTGAGGGCTGGCTAGGGGTCGCCCTGGAGGCACCTGTAGCCAGCTCTCATCCTCATTGAGCTGCTCCAAGGGTGAGGGCTGGCTAGGGGTCGCCCTGGAGGCACCTGTAGCCAGCTCTCATCCTCATTGAGCTGCTCCAAGGGTGAGAGCTGGCTAGGGGTCGCCCTGGAGGCACCTGTAGCCAGCTCTCATCCTCATTGAGCTGCTCCAAGGGTGAGGGCTGGCTAGGGGTCGCCCTGGAGGCACCTGTAGCCAGCTCTCATCCTCATTGAGCTGCTCCAAGGGTGAGGGCTGGCTAGGGGTCGCCCTGGAGGCACCTGTAGCCAGCTCTCATCCTCATTGAGCTATTCCAAGGGTGAGGGCTGGCTACGTGTCGCCCTGGAGGCACTTGTAGCCAGCTCTCATCCTCATTGAGCGTGATAACGGACGCTGCGCTGAACGGCGGCGCATAGGAACGGGCGGTGAAATAAGCGCGCCAAAAAAACTATAAAGTTTACGTTTTTTTTCCGTAATTCATCAGATGAGGGTGATAACGGACGCTGCGCTGAATGGCGGCGCGTAGGAACGGGCGGTGAAATAAGCGCGCCAAAAAAACTATAAAGTTTACGTTTTTTTTTCCGTAATTCATCAGATGAGCGTGATAACGGACGCTGCGCTGAATGGCGGCGCGTAGGAACGGGCGGTGAAATAAGCGCGCCAAAAAAACTATAAAGTTTACGTTTTTTTTCCGTAATTCATCAGATGAGCGTGATAACGGATGCTGTGCTGAACGGCGGCACGTAGGAACGGGCGATGAAATAAGTGCGCCAAAAAAACGATAAAGTTTACGTTTTTTTTCTGTAATTTATCAGATCAGCGTGATAACGGACGCAGCCCTTAACGGCGGCGTCAGAGCGACTTTATTTTGTTGCAGATTGAATTTTAAGTGCTTTTGCTATCATCAAACCTGTAGCCAGCTCTCATCCTCATTGAGCTATTCCAAGGGTGAGGGCTGGCTAGGGGTCGCCCTGGAGGCACCTGTAGCCAGCTCTCATCCTCATTGAGCTGCTCCAAGGGTGAGGGCTGGCTAGGGGTCGCCCTGGAGGCACCTGTAGCCAGCTCTCATCCTCATTGAGCTGCTCCAAGGGTGAGGGCTGGCTAGGGGTCGCCCTGGAGGCACCTGTAGCCAGCTCTCATCCTCATTGAGCTGCTCCAAGGGTGAGGGCTGGCTAGGGTTCGCCCTGGAGGCACCTGTAGCCAGCTCTCATCCTCATTGAGCTGCTCCAAGGGTGAGGGCTGGCTAGGGGTCGCCCTGGAGGCACCTGTAGCCAGCTCTCATCCTCATTGAGCTGCTCCAAGGGTGAGGGCTGGCTAGGGGTCGCCCTGGAGGCACCTGTAGCCAGCTCTCATCCTCATTGAGCTGCTCCAAGGGTGAGGGCTGGCTAGGGGTCGCCCTGGAGGCACCTGTAGCCAGCTCTCATCCTCATTGAGCTATTCCAAGGGTGAGGGCTGGCTACGTGTCGCCCTGGAGGCACTTGTAGCCAGCTCTCATCCTCATTGAGCGTGAAAACGGACGCTGCGCTGAACGGCGGCGCATAGGAACGGGCGGTGAAATAAGCGCGCCAAAAAAACTATAAAGTTTACGTTTTTTTTCCGTAATTCATCAGATGAGCGTGATAACGGATGCTGTGCTGAACGGCGGCACGTAGGAACGGGCGATGAAATAAGTGCGCCAAAAAAACGATAAAGTTTACGTTTTTTTTCTGTAATTTATCAGATCAGCGTGATAACGGACGCAGCCCTTAACGGCGGCGTCAGAGCGACTTTATTTTGTTGCAGATTGAATTTTAAGTGCTTTTGCTATCATCAAACCTGTAGCCAGCTCTCATCCTCATTGAGCTATTCCAAGGGTGAGGGCTGGCTAGGGGTCGCCCTGGAGGCACCTGTAGCCAGCTCTCATCCTCATTGAGCTGCTCCAAGGGTGAGGGCAGGCTAGGGGTCGCCCTGGAGGCACCTGTAGCCAGCTCTCATCCTCATTGAGCTGCTCCAAGGGTGAGGGCTGGCTAGGGGTCGCCCTGGAGGCACCTGTAGCCAGCTCTCATCCTCATTGAGCTATTCCAAGGATGAGGGCTGGCTACGTGTCGCCCTGGAGGCACTTGTAGCCAGCTCTCATCCTCATTGAGCGTGATAACGGACGCTGCGCTGAACGGCGGCGCATAGGAACGGGCGGTGAAATAAGCGCGCCAAAAAAACTGTAAAGTTTACGTTTTTTTTCCGTAATTCATCAGATGAGGGTGATAACGGACGCTGCGCTGAACGGCGGCGCGTAGGAACGGGCGGTGAAATAAGCGCGCCAAAAAAACTATAAAGTTTACGTTTTTTTTCCGTAATTCATCAGATGAGCGTGATAACGGACGCTCCGCTGAATGGCGGCGCGTAGGAACGGGCGGTGAAATAAGCGCGCCAAAAAAACTATAAAGTTTACGTTTTTTTTCCGTAATTCATCAGATGAGCGTGATAACGGATGCTGTGCTGAACGGCGGCACGTAGGAACGGGCGATGAAATAAGTGCGCCAAAAAAACTATAAAGTTTACGTTTTTTTTCCGTAATTCATCAGATGAGCGTGATAACGGATGCTGTGCTGAACGGCGGCACGTAGGAACGGGCGATGAAATAAGTGCGCCAAAAAAACGATAAAGTTTACGTTTTTTTTCTGTAATTTATCAGATCAGCGTGATAACGGACGCAGCCCTTAACGGCGGCGTCAGAGCGACTTTATTTTGTTGCATTTGAATTTTAAGTGCTTTTGCTATCATCAAACCTGTAGCCAGCTCTCATCCTCATTGAGCTATTCCAAGGGTGAGGGCTGGCTAAGGGTCGCCCTGGAGGCACCTGTAGCCAGCTCTCATCCTCATTGAGCTGCTCCAAGGGTGAGGGCTGGCTAGGGGTCGCCCTGGAGGCACCTGTAGCCAGCTCTCATCCTCATTGAGCTGCTCCAAGGGTGAGGGCTGGCTAGGGGTCGCCCTGGAGGCACCTGTAGCCAGCTCTCATCCTCATTGAGCTGCTCCAAGGGTGAGGGCTGGCTAGGGGTCGCCCTGGAGGCACCTGTAGCCAGCTCTCATCCTCATTGAGCTGCTCCAAGGGTGAGGGCTGGCTAGGGGTCGCCCTGGAGGCACCTGTAGCCAGCTCTCATCCTCATTGAGCTGCTCCAAGGGTGAGGGCTGGCTAGGGGTCGCCCTGGAGGCACCTGTAGCCAGCTCTCATCCTCATTGAGCTGCTCCAAGGGTGAGGGCTGGCTAGGGGTCGCCCTGGAGGCACCTGTAGCCAGCTCTCATCCTCATTGAGCTGCTCCAAGGGTGACGGCTGGCTAGGGGTCGCCCTGGAGGCACCTGTAGCCAGCTCTCATCCTCATTGAGCTGCTCCAAGGGTGAGTGCTGGCTAGGGGTCGCCCTGGAGGCACCTGTAGCCAGCTCTCATCCTCATTGAGCTGCTCCAAGGGTGAGGGCTGGCTAGGGGTCGCCCTGGAGGCACCTGTAGCCAGCTCTCATCCTCATTGAGCTGCTCCAAGGGTGAGAGCTGGCTAGGGGTCGCCCTGGAGGCACCTGTAGCCAGCTCTCATCCTCATTGAGCTGCTCCAAGGGTGAGGGCTGGCTAGGGGTCGCCCTGGAGGCACCTGTAGCCAGCTCTCATCCTCATTGAGCTGCTCCAAGGGTGAGGGCTGGCTAGGGGTCGCCCTGGAGGCACCTGTAGCCAGCTCTCATCCTCATTGAGCTGCTCCAAGGGTGAGGGCTGGCTAGGGGTCGCCCTGGAGGCACCTGTAGCCAGCTCTCATCCTCATTGAGCTGCTCCAAGGGTGAGGGCTGGCTAGGGGTCGCCCTGGAGGCACCTGTAGCCAGCTCTCATCCTCATTGAGCTGCTCCAAGGGTGAGGGCTGGCTAGGGGTCGCCCTGGAGGCACCTGTAGCCAGCTCTCATCCTCATTGAGCTGCTCCAAGGGTGAGGGCTGGCTAGGGGTCGCCCTGGAGACACCTGTAGCCAGCTCTCATCCTCATTGAGCTATTCGAAGGGTGAGGGCTGGCTACGTGTCGCCCTGGAGGCACCTGTAGCCAACTCTCATCCTCATTGAGCGTGATAACGGACGCTGCGCTGAACGGCGGCGCATAGGAACGGGCGGTGAAATAAGCGCGCCAAAAAAACTATAAAGTTTACGTTTTTTTTCGTAATTCATCAGATGAGGGTGATAACGGACGCTGCGCTGAACGGCGGCGTGTAGGAACGGGCGGTGAAATAAGCGCGCCAAAAAAACTATAAAATTTACGTTTTTTTTCCGTAATTCATCAGATGAGCGTGATAACGGAAGCTGCGCTGAACGGCGGCGCGTAGGAACGGGCGGTGAAATAAGCGCGCCAAAAAAGCTATAAAGTGTACGTTTTTTTTCCATAATTCATTAGATGAGCGTGATAACGGAAGCTGCGTTGAACGGCGGCGCGTAGGAACGGGCGGTGAAATAAGCGCGCCAAAAAAACTATAAAGTTTACGTTTTTTTTTCCGTAATTCATCAGATGAGCGTGATAACGGACGCTGCGCTGAATGGCGGCGCGTAGGAACGGGCGGTGAAATAAGCGCGCCAAAAAAACTATAAAGTTTACGTTTTTTTTCCGTAATTCATCAGATGAGCGTGATAACGGATGCTGTGCTGAACGGCGGCACGTAGGAACGGGCGGTGAAATAAGTGCGCCAAAAAAACGATAAAGTTTACTTTTTTTTCTGTAATTTATCAGATGAGCGTGATAACGGACGCAGCCCTTAACGGCGGCGTCAGAGCGACTTTTTTTTGTTGCAGATTGAATTTTAAGTGCTTTTGGTATCATCAAACCTGTAGCCAGCTCTCATCCTCATTGAGCTATTCCAAGGGTGAGGGCTGGCAAGGGGTCGCCCTGGAGGCACCTGTGGCCAGCTCTCATCCTCATTGAGCTGCTCCAAGGGTGAGGGCTGGCTAGGGGTCGCCCTGGAGGCACCTGTAGCCAGCTCTCATCCTCATTGAGCTGCTCCAAGGGTGAGGGCTGGCTAGGGGTCGCCCTGGAGGCACCTGTAGCCAGCTCTCATCCTCATTGAGCTGCTCCAAGGGTGAGGGCTGGCTAGGGGTCGCCCTGGAGGCACCTGTAGCCAGCTCTCATCCTCATTGAGCTGCTCCAAGGGTGAGGGGTGGCTAGGGGTCGCCCTGGAGGCACCTGTAGCCAGCTCTCATCCTCATTGAGCTGCTCCAAGCGTGAGGGCTGGCTAGGGGTCGCCCTGGAGGCACCTGTAGCCAGCTCTCATCCTCATTGAGCTGCTCCAAGGGTGAGGGCTGGCTAGGGGTCGCCCTGGAGTCACCTGTAGCCAGCTCTCATCCTCATTGAGCTGCTCCAAGGGTGAGGGCTGGCTAGGGGTCGCCCTGGAGGCACCTGTAGCCAGCTCTCATCCTCATTGAGCTGCTCCAAGGGTGAGGGCTGGCTAGGGGTCGCCCTGGAGGCACCTGTAGCCAGCTCTCATCCTCATTGAGCTGCTCCAAGGGTGAGGGCTGGCTAGGGGTCGCCATGGAGGCACCTGTAGCCAGCTCTCATCCTCATTGAGCTGCTCCAAGGGTGAGGGCTGGCTAGGGGTCGCCCTGGAGGCACCTGTAGCCAGCTCTCATCCTCATTGAGCTGCTCCAAGGGTGAGGGCTGGCTAGGGGTCGTCCTGGAGGCACCTGTAGCCAGCTCTCATCCTCATTGAGCTGCTCCAAGGGTGAGGGCTGGCTAGGGGTCGCCCTGGAGGCACCTGTAGCCAGCTCTCATCCTCATTGAGCTGCTCCAAGGGTGAGGGCTGGCTAGGGGTCGCCCTGGAGGCACCTGTAGCCAGCTCTCATCCTCATTGAGCTACTCCAAGGGTGAGGGCTGGCTAGGGGTCGCCCTGGAGGCACCTGTAGCCAGCTCTCATCCTCATTGAGCTGCTCCAAGGGTGAGGGCTGGCTAGGGGTCGCCCTGGAGGCACCTGTAGCCAGCTCTCATCCTCATTGAGCTGCTCCAAGGGTGAGGGCTGGCTAGGGGTCGCCCTGGAGGCACCTGTAGCCAGCTCTCATCCTCATTGAGCTATTCCAAGGGTGAGGGCTGGCTACGTGTCGCCCTGGAGGCACTTGTAGCCAGCTCTCATCCTCATTGAGCGTGATAACGGACGCTGCGCTGAACGGCGGCGCATTGGAACGGGCGGTGAAATAAGCGCGCCAAAAAAAACTATAAAGTTTACGTTTTTTTTCCGTAATTCATCAGATGAGGGTGATAACGGACGCTGCGCTGAACGGCGGCGCGTAGGAACGGGCGGTGAAATAAGCGCGCCAAAAAAACTATAAAGTTTACGTTTTTTTTCCGTAATTCATCAGATGAGCATGATAACGGACACTGCGCTGAATGGCGGCGCGTAGGAACGGGCGGTGAAATAAGTGCGCCAAAAAAACGATAAAGTTTACGTTTTTTTTCTGTAATTTATCAGATCAGCGTGATAACGGACGCAGCCCTTAACGGCGGCGTCAGAGCGACTTTTTTTTATTGTAGATTGAATTTTAAGTGCTTTTGCTATCATCAAACCTGTAGCCAACTCTCATCCTCATTGAGCTATTCCAAGGGTGAGGGCTGGCTAAGGGTCGCCCTGGAGGCACCTGTAGCCAGCTCTCATCCTCATTGAGCTGCTCCAAGGGTGAGGGCTGGCTAGGGGTCGCCCTGGAGGCACCTGTAGCCAGCTCTCATCCTCATTGAGCTGCTCCAAGGGTGAGGGCTGGCTAGGGGTCGCCCTGGAGGCACCTGTAGCCAGCTCTCATCCTCATTGAGCTGCTCCAAGGGTGAGGGCTGGCTAGGGGTCGCCCTGGAGGCACCTGTAGCCAGCTCTCATCCTCATTGAGCTGCTCCAAGGGTGAGGGCTGGCTAGGGGTCGCCCTGGAGGCACCTGTAGCCAGCTCTCATCCTCATTGAGCTGCTCCAAGGGTGAGGGCTGGCTAGTGGTCGCCCTGGAGGCACCTGTAGCCAGCTCTCATCCTCATTGAGCTGCTCCAAGGGTGAGGGCTGGCTAGGGGTCGCCCTGGAGGCACCTGTAGCCAGCTCTCATCCTCATTGAGCTGCTCCAAGGGTGAGGGCTGGCTAGGGGTCGCCCTGGAGGCACCTGTAGCCAGCTCTCATCCTCATTGAGCTGCTCCAAGGGTGAGGGCTGGCTAGGGGTCGCCCTGGAGGCACCTGTAGCCAGCTCTCATCCTCATTGAGCTGCTCCAAGGGTGAGGGCTGGCTAGGGGTCGCCCTGGAGGCACCTGTAGCCAGCTCTCATCCTCATTGAGCTATTCCAAGGGTGAGGGCTGGCTACGGGTATGCCCTGGAGGCACCTGTAGCCAGCTCTCATCCTCATTGAGCTATTCCAAGGGTGAGGGCTGGCTAGGGGTCGCCCTGGAGGCACCTGTAGCCAGCTCTCATCCTCATTGAGCTATTCCAAGGGTGAGGGCTGGCTACGTGTCGCCCTGGAGGCACCTGTAGCCAGCTCTCATCCTCATTGAGCTATTCCAAGGGTGAGGGCTGGCTAGGGGTCGCCCTGGAGGCACCTGTAGCCAGCTCTCATCCTCATTGAGCTATTCCAAGGGTGAGGGCTGGCTACGTGTCGCCCTGGAGGCACCTGTAGCCAGCTCTCATCCTCATTGAGCGTGATAACGGACGCTGCGCTGAACGGCGGAGCATAGGAACGGGCGGTGAAATAAGCGCGCCAAAAAAACTATAAAGTTTACGTTTTTTTTTCCGTAATTCATCAGATGAGGGTGATAACGGACGCTGCGCTGAACGGCGGCGCGTAGGAACGGGCGGTGAAATAAGCGCGCCAAAAAAACTATAAAATTTACGTTTTTTTTCCGTAATTCATCAGATGAGCGTGATAACGGAAGCTGAGCTGAACGGCGGCGCGTAGGAACGGGCGGTGAAATAAGTGCACCAAAAAAGCTATAAAGTGTACGTTTTTTTTCCATAATTCATTAGATGAGCGTGATAACGGAAGCTGCGTTGAACGACGGCGCGTAGGAACGGGCGGTGAAATAAGCGCGCCAAAAAAACTATAAAGTTTACGTTTTTTTTCCGTAATTCATCAGATGAGCGTGATAACGGATGCTGCACTGAATGGCGGCGCGTAGGAACGGGCGGTGAAATAAGCGCGCCAAAAAAACTATAAAGTTTACGTTTTTTTTCCGTAATTCATCAGATGAGCGTGATAACGGAAGGTGCGCTGAACCGTGGCGCGTAGGAACGGGCGGTGAAATAAGCGCGCCAAAAAAACTATAAAGTTTACGTTTTTTTCCATAATTCATTAGATGAGCGTGATAACGGAAGCTGCGCTGAACGGCGGCGCGTAGGAAAAGGCAGTGAAATAAGCGCGCCAAAAAAGCTATAAAGTTTCCTTTTTTTTTCCGTAATTTATCAGATGAGCGTGATAACGGACGCAGCCCTTAACGGCGGCGTCAGAGCGACTTTTTTTTGTTGCAGATTGAATTTTAAGTGCTTTTGGTATCATCAAACCTGTAGCCAGCTCTCATCCTCATTTAGCTATTCCAAGGGTGAGGGCTGGCTAGGGGTCGCCCTGGAGGCACCTGTAGCCAGCTCTCATCCTCATTGAGCTATTCCAAGGGTGAGGGCTGGCTACGGGTCGCCCTGGAGGCACCTGTAGCCAGCTCTCATCCTCATTGAGCTGCTCCAAGGGTGAGGGCTGGCTAGGGGTCGCCCTGGAGGCACCTGTAGCCAGCTCTCATCCTCATTGAGCTATTCCAAGGGTGAGGGCTGGCTACGGGTCGTCCTGGAAGTACCTGTAGCCAGCTCTCATCAAGAAAAAGCTACGCCTACTAAGTTGCATTAACCAATCGGAGCAGATTCATGATTTACATTCAAATAAACCATCATTTTAGGAAAAGGAAAAGGAGTTTTGGAGGGAAGTTTAATTTGATCCAGTGCTCAGGAGCAACAAGGGTGATTAGTGCACAAGAGAAGCTGTGACCTTAGCCAATTACAACCATGCCGCCCAAAAGAAGGTAAGTACACCTGGTGGGATAGTGAGTGGGAGGGAAATATGAATCTGCAGAGGTATGTGTTGCTTCTAGAAATACTCTTTCTGGACACCATTGCAGCATGCATTCTGGGGTACACTGAGACCATGGGAGTATTTGCAGAAGAGGTTAACATACAGCATGTATTGGGATCAGGTGCCTAACTATACTGCAGCATCATCTGAGCTTGTACTGGAATCAGGTGTATAAGTATACTTGTACTCATATAGCTTGTACTGGAATCAGGTGTATAAGTATACTTGTACTCATATAGCTTGTACTGGAATCAGGTGTATAAGTATACTTGTACTCATATAGCTTGTACTGGAATCAGGTGTATAAGTATGCTTGTACTCATATAGTTTGTACTGGAATCAGGTGCCTAATCTGATGTCCTCTCTGTGACCTCTGCAAACTTTTTAGCTTGGTTGTATTACTGTGGTGGGGGGAGGGGGAAGGATTGCGGTGTGAAAGTGTATTATAACATCATGTTAAGGCTTGCAATTGTTCAGGCTCAGTCACAGAAAGGGTTTATGTTTTTGGCGCGGTCTTTCTGTATCTTTCAAAGTTTGCAGTGTGAAAAGGCTTTAAACTGTATATGTACTTGCTCGCTCACTCGTTTTTTCTCCTTTTTGACTGATAAATGAGTGCCGGTCATGTGCAAAACTGTATACGCATTTGCATAGTCAATACCACATTAATTTTTTGCACGGTATCTTTGTCAATCTAAATAATTCTTGCAAAACCTCAGATTTGCGCAAGATCTAGGAACATGCATATGATAAAAAACCGCATGTGTTATGTGCACAATATTGCCACAATTTGTGTAGTATGCTATAAAAGTGCATTAACTTGTGCTAAACAATTGCTCCTTAAAAAATTGTGTACGTTTGTCCGTTTTTGTGACCAAAAATGAGGGCTGGCTATTGGTGGTCAAAATACACTCTAGAGCCAGCCCTCATCTTTTTAAAAAAATCTATGGCAATGATGAGACGTGCCTTTTCTCATGAGCTGTGTATTTGTTGTAAAAAAAAATCAGATTTTTGAAATCCAGTTATCCTGCTGAAACATAAAAAATGCTGGTTGATATTAGTGGGTGGAAAAGCTAGATTCTCACTGATATTGTTCCTGATCTTCCATTTTTCTTTTTTACAGCGGCTTCAGGATGCTGAAGACATGTCCACTATGTTACAAAGCATTTACTCAACTGCCACAGCACCTTACACGACAATGCCTTAGATGCTGTACACAAGAGGAGAAGGATGCGCTAGTGAAAGAATCTAGAAACTCACTGATAGCAATTGCAACAAAAGGAACATATATCCCTTATGACAAGATTCCAGAGATCACTACAAAGGACGATCTTATCTCCTTCCTGGAGGACAGAGGGTTTATAGTACCCGAGAAACCAACTATGGCCAGGTATGCCCCACTAGCATCTTATTCTTTGAATACTGATGTTCATACTTGTGTAAGCTTTATAGATTTGCATATATGTTCTGAACTATGCCAAATAATCACGTGTATTTTATATTTACAGGATTGTTGAAGATGAGGGGGCATCACCTGTGCAGGAGGAGCTGACAGCCAGTGAGCAAGAGCTGCCTAATGAGGAGGAAGTGCTGCCTGTTGAGGAGGAAATGTCTACAGTCATCGAGGAGGAGTCGCCCGTCCCAGAGGAAGAGCCGCCCGTCCCAGAGGAAGAGCTGTCCGTCACAGAGGAAGAGCCGTCCGTCCCAGAGGAAGAGCCGCCCGTCACAGTGGAAGAGCCGTCCGTCACAGAGGAAGAGCCGCCCGTCACAGTGGAAGAGCCGTCCGTCACAGAGGAAGAGCCGCCCGTCCCAGAGGATTATGATGTCTACAGGTCAGTGTAAATTTATACAAGGAATTTACTTTAATCCCTTGCTCAAACATTGCCTTGGCCTCAGCACATCCTGGCTTTTAGGCCACTTTAAAAAATTGTCAACACTGCTGGCCTACTCAAGATTGTACTTCACGTTATTACTAAGGATTTTTATAATTTACAGGACTGTTGAAGATGAGAAGCCATCTACATCAACTGGCACATCGGCACGCCGAGCCATATCAAATCCTGAATTGGTGCATCTTTCAGCTGCAGAAGACTATACATCCTCTGAAACATCCGACAGTGAAGCCGATCAACAACCAGAGACCAGAGAAAGAGAGGAAAATACCAGCCAAACAGATGAAGACAGGCCGAGGTCAGTTAGTGTGTGTAACATTCTCACTCATCATGCTTTTATATATATATACATATCTATATATATCTATATATATATATCTATATATATATATATCTATATATATATATATATATATCTATATATATATATATATATTGAGCAAAAAAACAATACAAATAATGTTTAACTGGGACAATTAATAGCATATCCCACAACTTTACAGCCCTTACAAAGTAATTTTTTCTCCTATTTTAGGCAATAGATTTCCCTTCCATTGCAGCCATAAAACAGGATGCCAAAAAAGTGCCCTACACACAGACAGCTCTGTGGGGCACACAGCTTTGGCGGGGCATACTAAAATGCACTGCCATTACGATTTTCATCTGTGGGCCAGTAGAGGATGATGTACTAGCTTTACCCACAGATGAACTTCAGAACACGCAGTGTTCAGCAGTGGATGCTGCGTATAAAGGGCAGGCAGCCAGCAAAGTGCTGCTGCCAGTCAGAGCACTGGGGTCCACAGAAATCGGGCCTGGGGACACAGAAATGTTTACCACCCCTGACAACGGTGAGTGGAACCCCCAGCTGTCAAGGTCCCCGACATTTCCCCAGATTCTTCCACTGGGTGAGGGCCCCATGAATGCGTCGTTACAGGGAACCCTGGACTCACAGGCCCCATAGCGGCTGCATAGTCTACTGCCATTGGCAGGACGTCACTATATATATGCTGTATATGCTTACACAGTATTTTTCTCAAAGTTCTAATTTGTTTCTACTCTGACCTGTTGTTCTTTCTTCCAAATTTGTAGGATGACAAGCCAGAAATGGACTGTTGACAAGAGGATCAAAATGAAAGATGCAGGTTATTATGATCACCATTCTCTGTCTCATCCAATATTAAAAGGTTTTTCCTCTTATTTGCAGAACCATTGCAAGCTGGAAAGATACAAACAAATTGTTGAAAATGTGTCAAGGTTTTTATACTTTATGAACAAACGCCGTGTGAGCCTCAACTTTGCGACAAAGATTGAAAACGCCCATTTATTTTTCAAAAACCTTCAAGATCTCGGTCTGTGCAACCAAACTGTCACCAACTACATTAAGAATGTCCGGAAATTTGTACATTATCAACTATTTGCAACCAATTTACGCGATAAAAATGAAAAACTCTTCAAGGCAATGAAGTATTTCCAGTATGTGACTGCGGATATTCAGAAGAAATTTTCCAAGGGAGTTGCAAAAGAAGTTGTCAGCAAAAGGTATGTCAGCTAATTTTTATCCTTTCAGATGTATGCACAATTATTATTTTTTCTCTTTTCTCTCTCCCGCCAGGATTTTTCATACATGACTTAAAAATAGGCCTCACCTATCAGTCACATTTATTAATCTTTCTCTTAGGTACCTGGAGTTGCATAAATTGGACAAAACACCTCAGCAATGCCAGGAGATCCTGACCGTTGCAAAGCCAGATTTCCTGCAAGCCATCGAGGATGTCCAAGGAGGATCCCGAAATGAAGTGCATCAGTTGGAGATTCTCTATTACCTTGAGGCCTTAATCATACTAAAACACTTACAAAGACCAGGAGTTGTCAGAAACATGACGGTAAGTAACAACCTACTCATTATCCTGATTTAAAGCCACATGTCTATCTAACTTTCCCATGTCTTGACTCACAGGTTTCTGAGTGGACAGAGAGGATGCGTCACATCTATCAAAATGAACAGCTAATAATTGTCGGAGTTAAATCCCATAAGACTGCTGCCCACCAAGTAGCCTGTTTTGTGCTTACTGAAGAAGAAGAAAAGGTAAGATGTTCCTGTCACTACGATGGCACCCACATTAGAGAGGGATCTGTTAGTTGTCATGACTTCAACCCGTAGGATTAGTGGCATTCTGTCCCTTTTAGTAGATCCTCCCTTTAACCAGATTTTACAGGACAACTTGGTGCTACATCCTCATGCAGGTGTGTTGGGAGTCTTTCCCTTATTTCCCTGCAGTATCCAGGATGCTAAACCATAGTATCGGTGTCCAGAATAGTGCATTTTCTTAACAATAATGCTTGTTGCAGCAGCATCCAGAATGCATTATCAGTAGGAACAGATATGCTCTCCCTTATCACAGATGTTCTGCACTTTAAATGAATGGTGGGCAGTTTATAGTCTGACATATGTTTGGTGTGAGGTGACTTTTCTATATATTTAGATTGTGTGGTTCCTATCATGCTCTGAAATCCAACTGAGGCGGAGGAGAGATACTGCCCTTTTAGTCTGTAGGTTTCGCTCTCCTGGTTAGGCACATCCCTCCCTCACGTTGGTGCGGTCATTGACTCCAGTAATTAATTTAGTCTATTTCAAATTTTCTTATCTTAATATTGAAGGGCCCAACTCAATTTTTATTAAGTGGTTTACTGTTTTTTGTTTTGTTTATTTACAGTGGTTTAACATCTACTTTAAAAAAGTGAGACGGGTGCTGGCCAAAAAAGACAGTCCAGATAAATTCTTCTTATCGACTACAGGAAGACAGATATATAATGTATCCACCGACCTTCATCGCTACCAGAAGAAGTAAGTCTTAAAAGTTAAAAATCCTACATATTAGATGTTGTGCCATGTATTTATGATCTACTCTATTGCTATCTAGGTACAAACTTAAATCCATCTCTAGTCAGGTGGCAAGAAAAACTTGTGAAACATGGACCGTGTCACATTTAACAGAGACACAGAGGTATCTTTTCTCCAAATATCTCAGTCATTCCAACATGACAGCAGAGAGGAATTACAGAGAAAAAACGTTAGGAGACCTCTGCCAAGCATACACACTGGTCTTGGCAGCAGGGAAATCATCGGAAAATCAACCTCAACCCAGCAGCTCAAGGTAATTTATTGCAAAGCAGTTATGATCTATTTCACCAAATTGTTGATAAAATGTAATATTCTGTTTTCTATCTCCCCTAAAGAGAAGCAGAAGAGAGCAATGGAGAAGAGGAGCAAATGGTCCAGCAAGCTGAAGACTACAGTGCCCAGGGTGAAACAGAGGACCTCGGTGTGTCAAATTTAAATACTAAGACTCAAAGGTGGGTATATTATTAAATCAAGCAAGCTAGTAGGAGTTGGCAAACTGTACATAGCTTGTGATGTTATGGACAATGACTTGTTCTTCTGAGCATCCTCAGCACCTATACCCAGGCAAAGTGCTCTCAGTAGCGGCCACTTGTAGACAGTATGCGGAAGGGTATATTACAGGCGTTTATTGATGATATCTCCATCGCAGAACAAACCTCGATGCCTAAACTTTTAGGATTGATAGAAGTTATCCTTATACCACTCTAAGTGCCCAGAAAATGTAATGTTATTATTTATATCAGGCGGAGAGCACCAATCGAACCTAGGGTCACAACAAGGTCCATGAAGACAGGGATGCAGTTGAGGAAAAGGAAACACCCAGGGTAATTGGTCAATATACTCATTCACATTGTCCTTGAACAATAAACATTTCGGTTTTAACATATGTATTCCCCTTCTTTCCTTTAAAGAGATTAAGAAGACGGCAGTGATCAGCTCCCAAGAAAGAATGAGGCGTTTCGGAGACTAAAGTTCCGGTCTTGTTAAAGTTTCTGAATTCATGTTTTATTTGTTTCTTTTCTATTCTAGGTTGTTCTACAATTCCAGGTGAACGGGGCCCTCGAAGCAATGGGAGAAGATTTTCTTTATTATAAACATTTGTACTGTTTGTATTAGTGTTAAAGGGATTCTGTCACCAGGTTTTAGCCATCTCATCTGAGCGCACCATAATGTGGACACAGACATCTTTATTCCAGTGATATATCACTTACTAGGCTGCTCAGTGTAGTTTGCATTAAAACACTGTTAAATCATCTGGAGATTATCATTAGAGCACTACTCCAGTAGTCCAGTCATACTTGGGAGCTGCCAAATCTGCAACAGAGAAAACAGTAATTTTATCAAAATGACAGCAAGGAGCTCAGTAAGTGAAACATTGCTGGATCAGGATTTCTATCTCTACATTATGCTGCTGTCCGATGGGATGTCAAAAACCTGGTGACAGAGTCCTTTTAATAACTATTTTAAAGATAAATATAAAGTGGAAGTCCTATGGCTATGATGAAACAATTCTGACAACTGTTCAAATGGCACAATCATTTACTACCGTCAGGTTTCTGAGCCGTTTAGTCTAATGCTTTGTCAGTATTACTAGAATCCATAATAATTTAAAGGTCAGGTAGCCATAAAAGTGCTCCTGCCAGTCAGAGCAGTGCAGTCCCTGGAAATCAGGCCTAGGGAAGCAGAATATATTACCATCCCTAACAACGGTAAGCATGACCCCCAGCTGTCCAGCAACCCGACATGTAGAACTGCCTATAAAAATGACCATTTGTCCAGTCAGTGCATCACTCTCTGGTGCCCTTTTACACTGGCACACTGCTTTCTGTCTCTCTCTCTTTCTCTCTCTCCAGTGCAATGCTCTCTGGTGCTCTTTCACTCTCTTTCCAGTGCACCACTCTCTGATGTGTTCTCTTTCTCCCTACTGCACCGCTCTCTGGCACTCCTCTGTCTTTATAGTGCAGTGCTCTCTTTTGTGCTCTCTCAGTCTCCAGTGCATCACTGGCGCTCACTTTTGATCTCTCCCCATTGCACCACTCTCTCGCATGCTCTCTCTCTGGTGCTTTCTTTCCATCCAAAGTGCCTTTTTTTGTCTCTGTGCCTTCACGAGCCTCTCAATCTCTGTCTTTGCCCATCTGTGGCTCTCTATCGGTCTCTGTGCCTCTCTGTCCCTCCCTGTGCTTCTATTTACCTTTTGCATCCCTCTATGTGCCTACCTTTGCCCCTTTGCTCCCCTCTTTGCCTCTATGTGCCTCTCAATGACTCTCTCTCATGCACACCTCTTCCTGTAGGTCAAAGGTAAGAAGCACTACTCAAGTTGCAGCAGAGAAGATTAATTGGTAAGTAACCACAAAGCTACACAGTGTTTAACACTTGTGTATTTTTTAAGAATCTTGTTCCTGTAGGATGCTTCCTGAACATTAAAGTGAATTGTCAGGAAACATCTTTAAGCTACAGGATCCTTGAAAAATATGCAAGTTTTTATTGGATGATTTGTCAGGCTATCAACAATCACACAGGGCCACAGGCCCGTCAACAGGGCAATAGCCCACTCCACAAGGCCAATGACCCTTTGCAAAGGGCCAGAGGTCCCTTTCCGCAGTGCCATAGGCATTTCCACAGGGCCATAACCCACTCCAGCTCTCTCCACAGGGCAACAGGCCCATTTGAAGGGCCACAGATCCCTCTTCAGGGTCACAGGCCTTTCCACAGGGCCGCACCCACCTTCAGCTCTCTCCACAGGGCCATAGGCCCTTTCCTCAGGGCCACAAGCCCCTCCAGCTCTCTCCACAGGACCACAGGCTCCTACCGGGCCACAGGCCTTTACACAGTGCCACAAGCCCCTCCAGCTCTTTCCACAGGCAATCATGTTGCATTTTGTTTACTGCAAAAGACTTCATAGGCCCCAATCTTACTCCAGAGCCTTCCACAGGCCCCTCCAGCCCACTCCACATGGCCTTTTTTAGCAGAGCAAAACTCCCTCCAGCTCTCTTTACATCACTACATGCCCCTCTGCGGGCAAATAACCCCTTCAACTCTCTCCACAGTACCATAGGCTCCTTCTGCCGAGCCACAAGCATTTCCACAGGGCCACAATCCCCTCCAACTCTTCTCCACAGGACAACAAGCTCTCATTACAGGGCCATAGCTCCCCTCCACAGGGCCAAATGCACTTTCTGCATGGACACAGCCCCATTTAGCTCTCTCCACAGAGACACAAGGCCCGTCTGCAGAGCACAAGCCCCCTCTTCAAGGCCAAAAGGCCTTTCTACATGGCCATAGTCATTTCCATAGGGCATGAGCCCCTCCAGCTCTCTCCACAGGGCAACGGACCCCTATACAGGGTCACAGGCCTTTCCACAGGGCCACAACACCTTCAGCTCTCTCCACATGACCACAGGCTCCTACTGGGCCACAGGCCTTTCCACAGTGCCACAAGCCCCTCCAGCTCTCTCCACAGGCAATCATGTTGCATGTTGTTTACTGCAAAGGACTTCATAGGCCCAAATCTTACTCCAGAGTCTTCGAAAGGCCCCTCCAGCCCGCTCCACATGGCCTTTTCGTCAGGACACAACTCCCTCCAGCTCTCTTTACATCGCCACATGCTCCTCAGCGGGGCCACAGACACCTATACAGGGTCACAGGCCTTTCCACAGGGCCTCAACCCCTTCAGCTGTCTCCACAGGACCACAGGCTTTTCCACAGCCCACAACTCCTTCCAGCTCTCACCACAGGGCCACAGCCCCTTCCACAGGGTTAAAGGGCATATCCATAGGGCCACAGACCTTTCCACAGGGCCACAACACCCTCCAGCTCTCTCCACAGGACAAGAAGCTCTCTTTACAGGGCCATAGCTCACCTCCACAGGGCCAAAAGCACTTTCCACACGGCCACAACTCCCAACAGCTCTCTCCACAGAGTCACAGGGCCCGTCTGCAGGGCACAAGCCCCCTCTTCAAGGCCAAAAGGCCTTTCTACATGGCCATAGTCATTTCCATAGGGCACGAGCCCCTCCAGCTCTCTCCACAGGGCAACGGACCCCTATACAGGGTCACAGGTCTTTCCACAGGGCCACAATCCCCTCCAACTCTTCTCCACAGGACAACAAGCTCTCTTTACCGGGCCATAGCTCCCCTCCACAGGGCCAAATGCACTTTCTGCATGGCCACAGCCCCCTTTAGCTCTCTCCACAGAGACACAAGGCCCGTCTGCAGGGCACAAGCCCCCTCTTCAAGGCCAAAAGGCCTTTCTACATGGCCATAGTCATTTCCATAGGGCACAAGCCCCTCCAGCTCTCTCCACAGGGCAACGGACCTCTATACAGGGTCACAGGCCTTTCCACAGGGCCACAACACCTTCAGCTCTCTCCACAGGACCACAGGCTCCTACTGGGCCACAGGCCTTTCCACAGTGCCACAAGCCCCTCCAGTTCTCTCCACAGGCAATCATGTTGCATGTTGTTTACTGCAAAGGACTTCATAGGCCCAAATCTTACTCCAGAGCCTTCCACAGGCCTCTCCAGCCCGCTCCACATGGCCTTTTCCTCAGGCCACAACTCCCTCCAGCTCTCTTTACATCGCCACATGCCCCTCTGCGGGGCCACAGACCCCTATACAGGGTCACAGGCCTTTCCACAGGGCCACAACACCTTCAGCTCTCTCCACAGGACCACAGGCTACTACCGGGCCACAGGTCTTTCCACAGTGCCACAAGCACCATCCAGCTCTCTCCACAGGCAATCATGTTGCACTTTTGCAACAAGAGTCAATTTTTGTTGCAGTTCGGCAACATTGGAGTCAACCCTGTTGCAAATCGGACACGAAGCTTGAAAATTTAGATGTTTACTGCAAAGGACTTCATAGGCCCCCATCTTACTCCAGAGCCTTCCACAGGCCCCTCCAGCACGCTCCACATGGCCTTTTCCACAGGCCACAACTCCATCCAGCTCTCTTTACATCGCCACATGCCCCTCTGCGGGGCAACAGACCCCTATACAGGGTCACAGGCCTCTCCACAGGGCCTCAACCCCTTCAGCTCTCTCCACAGGACCACTGGCTCCTTCTGCCGGGCCACAAGCCTTTCCACAGGGCCACAATCCCCTCCAATTCCACAGGACAACAGGCTCTCTTTACAGGGCCATAGCTCCCCTCCACAGGGCCAAATGCACTTTCCACATTGCCACAACCCCCTCCAGCTCTCTACACAGAGTCATGGGGCCCGTCTGCAGGGCACAAGCCCCTTCATCAAGGCCAAGGGGCCTTTCTACAGGGCCACTGGCCTTTAAATAGTGCCACAACCTCCTCTGGCTCTCTCAAGAGGGCCACAGGCTCCTTCTACAGGGCAAGGGCCCCCTCCACAAGGCCAAAGGCCCTTGGCAAAGGGCCATAGGTCCATTCCACAGGGCCATAGTCATTTCCATAGGGCCATAACCCCCCTCAAGCTCTCTCCACAGAACCGCAGGCTCCTTCTACAGGTTTACAGGCATATACACAGGGCCACATCCGCCTTCACCTCTCTCCACAAGGCGACAGGGCCCTTTCACTGTGTCATAGGCCTTTCCATAAGGCCACAACCCCCTCTGTCTCTCTCAAAAAGGACAGAGGCTCCCTTTACAAGGCAACAGCCCCCTCCACAAGGCCAAAGGCCTTTTTCAAAGGGCCACAGGTCCCTTTCGCAGGGCCATAGGCATTTCCCCAAGGCAATAACCCCCTCCAGCTCTCTCCACAGGACCACAGGCTCCTTCTACAAGACTACAACCCCTTTGAGCTCTTTCATCAGGGCCACAGCCTCCTCCGCCCCCCTTTAATCAGTTAAAAGGGCTCAATTGAGTGACCACAACACCTTCAGCTCTCTCCACAGGACCACAGGCTCCTACTGAGCCACAGGACTTTCCACAGTGCCACAAGCCCCTCTAGCTCTCTCCACAGGCAATCATGTTGCATGTTTTTTACTGCAAAGGACTTCATAGGCCCAAATCTTACTCCAGAGCCTTCCACAGGCCCCTCCAGCCGGCTCCACATGGCCTTTTCCTCAGGCCACAACTCCCTCCAGCTCTCTTTACATCGCCACATGCCCCTCTGCGGGGCCACAGACCCCTATACAGGGTCACTGGCCTTTCCACAGGGCCTCAACCCCTTCAGCTCTCTCCACAGGACCACAGGCTTTTCCACAGCCCACAACTCCTTCCAGCTCTCACCACAGGGCCACAGCCCCTTCCACAAGGCTAAAGGGCCTATCCATAGGGCCACAGACCTTTCCACAGGGCCACAACACGCTCCAGCTCTCTCCACAGGACAAGAAGCTCTCTTTACAGGGCCATAGCTCACCTCCACAGGGCCAAATGCACTTTCCACACGGCCACAACTCCCAACAGCCCTCTCCACAGAGTCACAGGGCCCGTCTGCAGGGCACAAGCCCCCTCTTCAAGGCCAAAAGGCCTTTCTACATGGCCATAGTCATTTCCATAGGGCACGAGCACCTCCAGCTCTCTCCACAGGGCAACAGACCCCTATACAGGATCACAGGCCTTTCCACAGGGCCACAACACCTTCAGCTCTCTCCACAGGACCACAGGCTCCTACTGGGCCACAGGCCTTTCCACAGTGCCACAAGCCCCTCCAGCTCTCTCCACAGGCAATCATGTTGCATGTTGTTTACTGCAAAGGACTTCATAGGCTCAAATCTTACTCCAGAGCCTTCCACAGGCCTCTCCAGCCCGCTCCACATGGCCTTTTCCTCAGGCCACAACTCCCTCCAGCTCTCTTTACATCGCCACATGCCCCTCTGCGGGGCCACAGACCCCTATACAGGGTCACAGGCCTTTCCACAGGGCCTCAACCCCTTCAGCTGTCTCCACAGGACCACAGGCTTTTCCACAGCCCACAACTCCTTCCAGCTCTCACCACAGGGCCACAGCCCTTTCCACAAGGCTAAAGGGCCTATCCATAGGGCCACAGACCTTTCCACAGGGCCAAAACACCCTCCAGCTCTCTCCACAGGACAAGAAGCTCTCTTTACAGGGCCATAGCTCACCTCCACAGGGCCAAATGCACTTTCCACACGGCCACAACTCCCAACAGCTCTCTCCACAGAGTCACAGGGCCCGTCTGCAGGGCACAAGCCCCCTCTTCAAGGCCAAAAGGCCTTTCTACATGGCCATAGTCATTTCCATAGGGCACAAGCCCCTCCAGCTCTCTCCACAGAGCAACGGACCCCTATACAGGATCACAGGCCTTTCCACAGGGCCACAACACCTTCAGCTCTCTCCACAGGACCACAGGCTCCTACTGGGCCACAGGCCTTTCCACAGTGCCACAAGCCCCTCCAGCTCTCTCCACAGGCAATCATGTTGCATGTTGTTTACTGCAAAGGACTTCATAGGCTCAAATCTTACTCCAGAGCCTTCCACAGGCCTCTCCAGCCCGCTCCACATGGCCTTTTCCTCAGGCCACAACTCCCTCCAGCTCTCTTTACATCGCCACATGCCCCTCTGCGGGGCCACAGACCCCTATACAGGGTCACAGGCCTTTCCACAGGGCCTCAACCCCTTCAGCTGTCTCCACAGGACCACAGGCTTTTCCACAGCCCACAACTCCTTCCAGCTCTCACCACAGGGCCACAGCCCTTTCCACAAGGCTAAAGGGCCTATCCATAGGGCCACATACCTTTCCACAGGGCCACAACACCCTCCAGCTCTCTCCACAGGACAAGAAGCTCTCTTTACAGGGCCATAGCTCACCTCCACAGGGCCAAATGCACTTTCCACACGGCCACAACTCCCAACAGCTCTCTCCACAGAGTCACAGGGCCCGTCTGCAGGGCACAAGCCCCCTCTTCAAGGCCAAAAGGCCTTTCTACATGGCCATAGTCATTTCCATAAGGCACGAGCCCCTCCAGCTCTCTCCACAGGGCAACAGACCCCTATACAGGATCACAGGCCTTTCCACAGGGCCACAACACCTTCAGCTCTCTCCACAGGACCACAGGCTCCTACTGGGCCACAGGCCTTTCTACAGTGCCACAAGCCCCTCCAGCTCTCTCCACATGCAATCATGTTGCATGTTGTTTACTGCAAAGGACTTCATAGGCTCAAATCTTACTCCAGAGCCTTCCACAGGCCTCTCCAGCCCGCTCCACATGGCCTTTTCCTCAGGCCACAACTCCCTCCAGCTCTCTTTACATCGCCACATGCCCCTCTGCGGGGCCACAGACCCCTATACAGGGTCACAGGCCTTTCCACAGGGCCTCAACCCCTTCAGCTGTCTCCACAGGACCACAGGCTTTTCCACAGCCCACAACTCCTTCCAGCTCTCACCACAGGGCCACAGCCCTTTCCACAAGGCTAAAGGGCCTATCCATAGGGCCACAGACCTTCCCACAGGGCCACAACACCCTCCAGCTCTCTCCACAGGACAAGAAGCTCTCTTTACAGGGCCATAGCTCACCTCCACAGGGCCAAATGCACTTTCCACACGGCTACAACTCCCAACAGCTCTCTCCACAGAGTCACAGGGCCCGTCTGCAGGGCACAAGCGCCCTCTTCAAGGCCAAAAGGCCTTTCTACATGGCTATAGTCATTTCCATACGGCACGAGCCCCTCCAGCTCTCTCCACAGGGCAACGGACCCCTATACAGGGTCACAGGCCTTTCCACAGGGCCACAACACCTTCAGCTCTCTCCACAGGACCACAGGCTCCTACTGGGCCACAGGCATTTCCACAGTGCCACAAGCCCCTCCAGCTCTCTCCACAGGCAATCATGTTGCATGTTGTTTACTGCAAAGGACTTCATAGGCTCAAATCTTACTCCAGAGCCTTCCACAGGCCTCTCCAGCCCGCTCCACATGGCCTTTTCCTCAGGCCACAACTCCCTCCAGCTCTCTTTACATCGCCACATGCCCCTCTGCGGGGCCACAGACCCCTATACAGGGTCACAGGCCTTTCCACAGGGCCTCAACCCCTTCAGCTGTCTCCACAGGACCACAGGCTTTTCCACAGCCCACAACTCCTTCCAGCTCTCACCACAGGGCCACAGCCCTTTCCACAAGGCTAAAGGGCCTATCCATAGGGCCACATACCTTTCCACAGGGCCACAACACCCTCCAGCTCTCTCCACAGGACAAGAAGCTCTCTTTACAGGGCCATAGCTCACCTCCACAGGGCCAAATGCACTTTCCACACGGCCACAACTCCCAACAGCTCTCTCCACAGAGTCACAGGGCCCGTCTGCAGGGCACAAGCCCCCTCTTCAAGGCCAAAAGGCCTTTCTACATGGCCATAGTCATTTCCATAGGGCACGAGCCCCTCCAGCTCTCTCCACAGGGCAACAGACCCCTATACAGGATCACAGGCCTTTCCACAGGGCCACAACACCTTCAGCTCTCTCCACAGGACCACAGGCTCCTACTGGGCCACAGGCCTTTCTACAGTGCCACAAGCCCCTCCAGCTCTCTCCACAGGCAATCATGTTGCATGTTGTTTACTGCAAAGGACTTCATAGGCCCAAATCTTACTCCAGAGCCTTCGAAAGGCCCCTCCAGCCCGCTCCACATGGCCTTTTCGTCAGGACACAACTCCCTCCAGCTCTCTTTACATCGCCACATGCTCCTCAGCGGGGCCACAGACACCTATACAGGGTCACAGGCCTTTCCACAGGGCCTCAACCCCTTCAGCTGTCTCCACAGGACCACAGGCTTTTCCACAGCCCACAACTCCTTCCAGCTCTCACCACAGGGCCACAGCCCCTTCCACAGGGTTAAAGGGCGTATCCATAGGGCCACAGACCTTTCCACAGGGCCACAACACCCTCCAGCTCTCTCCACAGGACAAGAAGCTCTCTTTACAGGGCCATAGCTCACCTCCACAGGGCCAAAAGCACTTTCCACACGGCCACAACTCCCAACAGCTCTCTCCACAGAGTCACAGGGCCCGTCTGCAGGGCACAAGCCCCCTCTTCAAGGCCAAAAGGCCTTTCTACATGGCCATAGTCATTTCCATAGGGCACGAGCCCCTCCAGCTCTCTCCACAGGGCAACGGACCCCTATACAGGGTCACAGGTCTTTCCACAGGGCCACAATCCCCTCCAACTCTTCTCCACAGGACAACAAGCTCTCTTTACCGGGCCATAGCTCCCCTCCACAGGGCCAAATGCACTTTCTGCATGGCCACAGCCCCCTTTAGCTCTCTCCACAGAGACACAAGGCCCGTCTGCAGGGCACAAGCCCCCTCTTCAAGGCCAAAAGGCCTTTCTACATGGCCATAGTCATTTCCATAGGGCACAAGCCCCTCCAGCTCTCTCCACAGGGCAACGGACCTCTATACAGGGTCACAGGCCTT
This sequence comes from Phyllobates terribilis, assembly GCF_046119375.1. NCBI lineage: Eukaryota > Metazoa > Chordata > Amphibia > Anura > Dendrobatidae > Phyllobates > Phyllobates terribilis. The sequence continues at coordinate 36,888 of NW_027365604.1, read as the reverse complement.
TCCACAGGGCCACAACACCTTCAGCTCTCTCCACAGGACCACAGGCTCCTACTGGGCCACAGGCCTTTCCACAGTGCCACAAGCCCCTCCAGTTCTCTCCACAGGCAATCATGTTGCATGTTGTTTACTGCAAAGGACTTCATAGGCCCAAATCTTACTCCAGAGCCTTCCACAGGCCTCTCCAGCCCGCTCCACATGGCCTTTTCCTCAGGCCACAACTCCCTCCAGCTCTCTTTACATCGCCACATGCCCCTCTGCGGGGCCACAGACCCCTATACAGGGTCACAGGCCTTTCCACAGGGCCACAACACCTTCAGCTCTCTCCACAGGACCACAGGCTACTACCGGGCCACAGGTCTTTCCACAGTGCCACAAGCACCATCCAGCTCTCTCCACAGGCAATCATGTTGCACTTTTGCAACAAGAGTCAATTTTTGTTGCAGTTCGGCAACATTGGAGTCAACCCTGTTGCAAATCGGACACGAAGCTTGAAAATTTAGATGTTTACTGCAAAGGACTTCATAGGCCCCCATCTTACTCCAGAGCCTTCCACAGGCCCCTCCAGCACGCTCCACATGGCCTTTTCCACAGGCCACAACTCCATCCAGCTCTCTTTACATCGCCACATGCCCCTCTGCGGGGCAACAGACCCCTATACAGGGTCACAGGCCTCTCCACAGGGCCTCAACCCCTTCAGCTCTCTCCACAGGACCACTGGCTCCTTCTGCCGGGCCACAAGCCTTTCCACAGGGCCACAATCCCCTCCAATTCCACAGGACAACAGGCTCTCTTTACAGGGCCATAGCTCCCCTCCACAGGGCCAAATGCACTTTCCACATTGCCACAACCCCCTCCAGCTCTCTACACAGAGTCATGGGGCCCGTCTGCAGGGCACAAGCCCCTTCATCAAGGCCAAGGGGCCTTTCTACAGGGCCACTGGCCTTTAAATAGTGCCACAACCTCCTCTGGCTCTCTCAAGAGGGCCACAGGCTCCTTCTACAGGGCAAGGGCCCCCTCCACAAGGCCAAAGGCCCTTGGCAAAGGGCCATAGGTCCATTCCACAGGGCCATAGTCATTTCCATAGGGCCATAACCCCCCTCAAGCTCTCTCCACAGAACCGCAGGCTCCTTCTACAGGTTTACAGGCATATACACAGGGCCACATCCGCCTTCACCTCTCTCCACAAGGCGACAGGGCCCTTTCACTGTGTCATAGGCCTTTCCATAAGGCCACAACCCCCTCTGTCTCTCTCAAAAAGGACAGAGGCTCCCTTTACAAGGCAACAGCCCCCTCCACAAGGCCAAAGGCCTTTTTCAAAGGGCCACAGGTCCCTTTCGCAGGGCCATAGGCATTTCCCCAAGGCAATAACCCCCTCCAGCTCTCTCCACAGGACCACAGGCTCCTTCTACAAGACTACAACCCCTTTGAGCTCTTTCATCAGGGCCACAGCCTCCTCCGCCCCCCTTTAATCAGTTAAAAGGGCTCAATTGAGTGACCACAACACCTTCAGCTCTCTCCACAGGACCACAGGCTCCTACTGAGCCACAGGACTTTCCACAGTGCCACAAGCCCCTCTAGCTCTCTCCACAGGCAATCATGTTGCATGTTTTTTACTGCAAAGGACTTCATAGGCCCAAATCTTACTCCAGAGCCTTCCACAGGCCCCTCCAGCCGGCTCCACATGGCCTTTTCCTCAGGCCACAACTCCCTCCAGCTCTCTTTACATCGCCACATGCCCCTCTGCGGGGCCACAGACCCCTATACAGGGTCACTGGCCTTTCCACAGGGCCTCAACCCCTTCAGCTCTCTCCACAGGACCACAGGCTTTTCCACAGCCCACAACTCCTTCCAGCTCTCACCACAGGGCCACAGCCCCTTCCACAAGGCTAAAGGGCCTATCCATAGGGCCACAGACCTTTCCACAGGGCCACAACACGCTCCAGCTCTCTCCACAGGACAAGAAGCTCTCTTTACAGGGCCATAGCTCACCTCCACAGGGCCAAATGCACTTTCCACACGGCCACAACTCCCAACAGCCCTCTCCACAGAGTCACAGGGCCCGTCTGCAGGGCACAAGCCCCCTCTTCAAGGCCAAAAGGCCTTTCTACATGGCCATAGTCATTTCCATAGGGCACGAGCACCTCCAGCTCTCTCCACAGGGCAACAGACCCCTATACAGGATCACAGGCCTTTCCACAGGGCCACAACACCTTCAGCTCTCTCCACAGGACCACAGGCTCCTACTGGGCCACAGGCCTTTCCACAGTGCCACAAGCCCCTCCAGCTCTCTCCACAGGCAATCATGTTGCATGTTGTTTACTGCAAAGGACTTCATAGGCTCAAATCTTACTCCAGAGCCTTCCACAGGCCTCTCCAGCCCGCTCCACATGGCCTTTTCCTCAGGCCACAACTCCCTCCAGCTCTCTTTACATCGCCACATGCCCCTCTGCGGGGCCACAGACCCCTATACAGGGTCACAGGCCTTTCCACAGGGCCTCAACCCCTTCAGCTGTCTCCACAGGACCACAGGCTTTTCCACAGCCCACAACTCCTTCCAGCTCTCACCACAGGGCCACAGCCCTTTCCACAAGGCTAAAGGGCCTATCCATAGGGCCACAGACCTTTCCACAGGGCCAAAACACCCTCCAGCTCTCTCCACAGGACAAGAAGCTCTCTTTACAGGGCCATAGCTCACCTCCACAGGGCCAAATGCACTTTCCACACGGCCACAACTCCCAACAGCTCTCTCCACAGAGTCACAGGGCCCGTCTGCAGGGCACAAGCCCCCTCTTCAAGGCCAAAAGGCCTTTCTACATGGCCATAGTCATTTCCATAGGGCACGAGCCCCTCCAGCTCTCTCCACAGAGCAACGGACCCCTATACAGGATCACAGGCCTTTCCACAGGGCCACAACACCTTCAGCTCTCTCCACAGGACCACAGGCTCCTACTGGGCCACAGGCCTTTCCACAGTGCCACAAGCCCCTCCAGCTCTCTCCACAGGCAATCATGTTGCATGTTGTTTACTGCAAAGGACTTCATAGGCTCAAATCTTACTCCAGAGCCTTCCACAGGCCTCTCCAGCCCGCTCCACATGGCCTTTTCCTCAGGCCACAACTCCCTCCAGCTCTCTTTACATCGCCACATGCCCCTCTGCGGGGCCACAGACCCCTATACAGGGTCACAGGCCTTTCCACAGGGCCTCAACCCCTTCAGCTGTCTCCACAGGACCACAGGCTTTTCCACAGCCCACAACTCCTTCCAGCTCTCACCACAGGGCCACAGCCCTTTCCACAAGGCTAAAGGGCCTATCCATAGGGCCACATACCTTTCCACAGGGCCACAACACCCTCCAGCTCTCTCCACAGGACAAGAAGCTCTCTTTACAGGGCCATAGCTCACCTCCACAGGGCCAAATGCACTTTCCACACGGCCACAACTCCCAACAGCTCTCTCCACAGAGTCACAGGGCCCGTCTGCAGGGCACAAGCCCCCTCTTCAAGGCCAAAAGGCCTTTCTACATGGCCATAGTCATTTCCATAAGGCACGAGCCCCTCCAGCTCTCTCCACAGGGCAACAGACCCCTATACAGGATCACAGGCCTTTCCACAGGGCCACAACACCTTCAGCTCTCTCCACAGGACCACAGGCTCCTACTGGGCCACAGGCCTTTCTACAGTGCCACAAGCCCCTCCAGCTCTCTCCACATGCAATCATGTTGCATGTTGTTTACTGCAAAGGACTTCATAGGCTCAAATCTTACTCCAGAGCCTTCCACAGGCCTCTCCAGCCCGCTCCACATGGCCTTTTCCTCAGGCCACAACTCCCTCCAGCTCTCTTTACATCGCCACATGCCCCTCTGCGGGGCCACAGACCCCTATACAGGGTCACAGGCCTTTCCACAGGGCCTCAACCCCTTCAGCTGTCTCCACAGGACCACAGGCTTTTCCACAGCCCACAACTCCTTCCAGCTCTCACCACAGGGCCACAGCCCTTTCCACAAGGCTAAAGGGCCTATCCATAGGGCCACAGACCTTTCCACAGGGCCACAACACCCTCCAGCTCTCTCCACAGGACAAGAAGCTCTCTTTACAGGGCCATAGCTCACCTCCACAGGGCCAAATGCACTTTCCACACGGCTACAACTCCCAACAGCTCTCTCCACAGAGTCACAGGGCCCGTCTGCAGGGCACAAGCGCCCTCTTCAAGGCCAAAAGGCCTTTCTACATGGCTATAGTCATTTCCATACGGCACGAGCCCCTCCAGCTCTCTCCACAGGGCAACGGACCCCTATACAGGGTCACAGGCCTTTCCACAGGGCCACAACACCTTCAGCTCTCTCCACAGGACCACAGGCTCCTACTGGGCCACAGGCATTTCCACAGTGCCACAAGCCCCTCCAGCTCTCTCCACAGGCAATCATGTTGCATGTTGTTTACTGCAAAGGACTTCATAGGCTCAAATCTTACTCCAGAGCCTTCCACAGGCCTCTCCAGCCCGCTCCACATGGCCTTTTCCTCAGGCCACAACTCCCTCCAGCTCTCTTTACATCGCCACATGCCCCTCTGCGGGGCCACAGACCCCTATACAGGGTCACAGGCCTTTCCACAGGGCCTCAACCCCTTCAGCTGTCTCCACAGGACCACAGGCTTTTCCACAGCCCACAACTCCTTCCAGCTCTCACCACAGGGCCACAGCCCTTTCCACAAGGCTAAAGGGCCTATCCATAGGGCCACATACCTTTCCACAGGGCCACAACACCCTCCAGCTCTCTCCACAGGACAAGAAGCTCTCTTTACAGGGCCATAGCTCACCTCCACAGGGCCAAATGCACTTTCCACACGGCCACAACTCCCAACAGCTCTCTCCACAGAGTCACAGGGCCCGTCTGCAGGGCACAAGCCCCCTCTTCAAGGCCAAAAGGCCTTTCTACATGGCCATAGTCATTTCCATAGGGCACGAGCCCCTCCAGCTCTCTCCACAGGGCAACAGACCCCTATACAGGATCACAGGCCTTTCCACAGGGCCACAACACCTTCAGCTCTCTCCACAGGACCACAGGCTCCTACTGGGCCACAGGCCTTTCTACAGTGCCACAAGCCCCTCCAGCTCTCTCCACAGGCAATCATGTTGCATGTTGTTTACTGCAAAGGACTTCATAGGCTCAAATCTTACTCCAGAGCCTTCCACAGGCCTCTCCAGCCCGCTCCACATGGCCTTTTCCTCAGGCCACAACTCCCTCCAGCTCTCTTTACATCGCCACATGCCCCTCTGCGGGGCCACAGACCCCTATACAGGGTCACAGGCCTTTCCACAGGGCCTCAACCCCTTCAGCTGTCTCCACAGGACCACAGGCTTTTCCACAGCCCACAACTCCTTCCAGCTCTCACCACAGGGCCACAGCCCTTTCCACAAGGCTAAAGGGCCTATCCATAGGGCCACATACCTTTCCACAGGGCCACAACACCCTCCAGCTCTCTCCACAGGACAAGAAGCTCTCTTTACAGGGCCATAGCTCACCTCCACAGGGCCAAATGCACTTTCCACACGGCTACAACTCCCAACAGCTCTCTCCACAGAGTCACAGGGCCCGTCTGCAGGGCACAAGCGCCCTCTTCAAGGCCAAAAGGCCTTTCTACATGGCTATAGTCATTTCCATACGGCACGAGCCCCTCCAGCTCTCTCCACAGGGCAACGGACCCCTATACAGGGTCACAGGCCTTTCCACAGGGCCACAACACCTTCAGCTCTCTCCACAGGACCACAGGCTCCTACTGGGCCACAGGCCTTTCCATAGTGCCACAAGCCCCTCCAGCTCTCTCCACAGGCAATCATGTTGCATGTTGTTTACTGCAAAGGACTTCATAGGCTCAAATCTTACTCCAGAGCCTTCCACAGGCCTCTCCAGCCCGCTCCACATGGCCTTTACCTCAGGCCACAACTCCCTCCAGCTCTCTTTACATCGCCACATGCCCCTCTGCGGGGCCACAGACCCCTATACAGGGTCACAGGCCTTTCCACAGGGCCTCAACCCCTTCAGCTGTCTCCACAGGACCACAGGCTCCTACTGGGCCACAGGCCTTTCCACAGTGCCACAAGCCCCTCCAACTCTTCTCCACAGGACAACAAGCTCTCTTTACCGGGCCATAGCTCCCATCAACAGGGCGAAATGCACTTTCTGCACCGCCACTGCCCCCTTTAGCTCTCTCCACAGAGACACAAGGCCCGTCTGCAAGGCACAAGCCCCCTCTTCAAGGCCAGAAGGCCTGTCTACATGGCCATAGTCATTTCCATAGGGCACGAGCCCCTACAGCTCTCTCCACAGGGCAACGGACCCCTATACAGGGTCACAGGCCTTTCCACAGGGCCTCAACCCCATCAGCTCTCTCCACAGGACCACTGGCTCCTTCTGCCGGGCCACAAGCATTTCCACAGGGCCACAATCCCCTCAAACTCTTTTCCACATGACAACAAGCTAACTTTACAAGGACATAGCTCCTTTCCTCATAGCCAGCCATCATGGTGTTTGTGTTATTAAAGAAAAAAAAAATTTGAGGGCTGGCTAGAGGCAGCCGTGGACACACTATAGCCAGCCCTCATGGTGTTTGTGTTATTAAAGAAAAAAAAATTGGGGGGTTGGCTAGAGGCAGCCGTGGACACACGATAGCCAGCCCTCATGGTGTTTGTGTTATTAAAGAAAAAAAAAATTGGGGGGCTGGCTAGAGGCAGCCGTGAACACACGATATCCAGCCCTCATGGTGTTTGTGTTATTAAAGAAAAAAAAAATTGGGGGGCTGGCTAGAGGCAGCCGTGGACACACAATAGCCAGCCCTCATGGTGTTTGTGTTATTAAAGAAAAAAAAAATTGGGGGGCTGGCTAGAGGCAGCCGTGAACACACGATAGCCAGTCCTCATGGTGTTTGTGTTATTAAAGAAAAAAAAAATTGGGGGGCTGGCTAGAGGCAGCCGTGGACACATGATAGCCAGCCCTCATGGTGTTTGTGTTATTAAAGAAAAAAAAATTGGGGGGCTGGCTAGAGGCAGCCGTGGACACACGATAGCCAGGCCTCATGGTGCTTGTGTTATTAAAGAAAAAAAAATTGGGGGGCTGGCTAGAGGTAGCCGTGGATACACGATAGCCAGCCCTCATGGTGTTTGTGTTATTAAAGAAAAAAAAAAATTGGGGGGCTGGCTAGAGGCAGCCGTGAACACACGATAGCCAGCCCTCATGGTGTTTGTGTTATTAAAGAAAAAAAAAAAATTGGGGGGCTGGCTAGAGGCAGCCGTGAACACACGATAGCCAGCCCTCATAGTGTTTGTGTTATTAAAGAAAAAAAAAATTGGGGTGCTGGCTAAAGGCAGCCATGGACACATGATAGCCAGCCCTCATGGTGTTTGAGTTATTAAAGAAAAAAAAATTGGGGGGCTGGCTAGAGGCAGCCGTGAACACACGATAGCCAGCCCTCATGGTGTTTGTGTTATTAAAGAAAAACAAAAATTGGGGGGCTGGCTAGAGGCAGCCGTGGACACACGATAGCCAGCCCTCATGGTGTTTGTGTTATTAAAGAAAAAAAAATTTGGGGGTTGGCTAGAGGCAGCCGTGGACACACGATAGCCAGCCCTCATGGTGTTTGTGTTATTAAAGAAAAAAAAAATTGGGGGGCTGGCTAGAGGCAGCCGTGAACACACGATAGCCAGCCCTCATGGTGTTTGTGTTATTAAAGAAAAAAAAAAAATTGGGGGGCTGGCTAGAGGCAGCCGTGGACACAGGATAGCCAGCCCTCATGGTGTTTGTGTTATTAAAGAAAAAAAAAATTGGGGGGCTGGCTAGAGGCAGCCGTGAACACACGAAAGCCAGCCCTCATGGTGTTTGTGTTATTAAAGAAAAAAAAAATTGGGGGGCTGGCTAGAGGCAGCCGTGGACACATGATAGCGAGCCCTCATGGTGTTTGTGTTATTAAAGAAAAAAAAAATTGGGGGGCTGGCTAGAGGCAGCCGTGAACACACGATAGCCAGCCCTCATGGTGTTTGTGTTATTAAAGAAAAAAAAAATTGGGGGGCTGGCTAGAGGCAGCCGTGAACACACGATAGCCAGCCCTCATGGTGTTTGTGTTATTAAAGAAAAAAAAAATTGGGGGGCTGGCTAGAGGCAGCCGTGGACACATGATAGCCAGCCCTCATGGTGTTTGTGTTATTAAAGAAAAAAAAAATTGGGGGGCTGGCTAGAGGCAGCCGTGGACACACGATAGCCAGCCCTCATGGTGCTTGTGTTATTAAAGAAAAAAAAAATTGGGGGGCTGGCTAGAGGTAGCCGTGGATACACGATAGCCAGCCCTCATGGTGTTTGTGTTATTAAAGAAAAAAAAAAATTGGGGGGCTGGCTAGAGGCAGCCGTGAACACACGATAGCCAGCCCTCATGGTGTTTGTGTTATTAAAGAAAAAAAAAATTGGGGGGCTGGCTAGAGGCAGCCGTGGACACACGATAGCCAGCCCTCATGGTGTTTGTGTTATTAAAGAAAAAAAAATTAGGGGGCTGGCTAGAGGCAGCCGTGAACACACGATAGCCAGCCCTCATGGTGTTTGTGTTATTAAAGAAAAAAAATATTTGGGTGGCTGGCTAGAGGCAGCCGTGGACACACGATAGCCAGCCCTAATGGTGTTTGTGTTATTAAAGAAAAAAAAAATTGGGGGGCTGGCTAGAGGCAGCCGTGAACACACGATAGCCAGGCCTCATGGTGCTTGTGTTATTAAAGAAAAAAAAAATTGGGGGGCTGGCTAGAGGTAGCCGTGGATACACGATAGCCAGCCCTCATGGTGTTTGTGTTATTAAAGAAAAAAAAAATTGGGGGGCTGGCTAGAGGCAGCCGTGAACACACGATAGCCAGCCCTCATGGTGTTTGTGTTATTAAAGAAAAAAAAAATTGGGGGGCTGGCTAGAGGCAGCCGTGAACACACGATAGCCAGTCCTCATGGTGTTTGTGTTATTAAAGAAAAAAAAAATTGGGGGGCTGGCTAGAGGCAGCCGTGGACACATGATAGCCAGCCCTCATGGTGTTTGTGTTATTAAAGAAAAAAAAATTGGGGGGCTGGCTAGAGGCAGCCGTGGACACACGATAGCCAGGCCTCATGGTGCTTGTGTTATTAAAGAAAAAAAAATTAGGGGGCTGGCTAGAGGTAGCCGTGGATACACGATAGCCAGCCCTCATGGTGTTTGTGTTATTAAAGAAAAAAAAAAATTGGGGGGCTGGCTAGAGGCAGCCGTGAACACACGATAGCCAGCCCTCATGGTGTTTGTGTTATTAAAGAAAAAAAAAAATTGGGGGGCTGGCTAGAGGCAGCCGTGAACACACGATAGCCAGCCCTCATAGTGTTTGTGTTATTAAAGAAAAAAAAAATTGGGGTGCTGGCTAAAGGCAGCCATGGACACATGATAGCCAGCCCTCATGGTGTTTGTGTTATTAAAGAAAAAAAAATTGGGGGGCTGGCTAGAGGCAGCCGTGAACACACGATAGCCAGCCCTCATGGTGTTTGTGTTATTAAAGAAAAACAAAAATTGGGGGGCTGGCTAGAGGCAGCCGTGGACACACGATAGCCAGCCCTCATGGTGTTTGTGTTATTAAAGAAAAAAAAATTTGGGGGTTGGCTAGAGGCAGCCGTGGACACACGATAGCCAGCCCTCATGGTGTTTGTGTTATTAAAGAAAAAAAAAATTGGGGGGCTGGCTAGAGGCAGCCGTGAACACACGATAGCCAGCCCTCATGTTGTTTGTGTTATTAAAGAAAAAAAAAAAATTGGGGGGCTGGCTAGAGGCAGCCGTGGACACACGATAGCCAGCCCTCATGGTGTTTGTGTTATTAAAGAAAAAAAAAATTGGGGGGCTGTCTAGAGGCAGCCGTGAACACACGAAAGCCAGCCCTCATGGTGTTTGTGTTATTAAAGAAAAAAAAAATTGGGGGGCTGGCTAGAGGCAGCCGTGGACACATGATAGCGAGCCCTCATGGTGTTTGTGTTATTAAAGAAAAAAAAAATTGGGGGGCTGGCTAGAGGCAGCCGTGAACACACGATAGCCAGCCCTCATGGTGTTTGTGTTATTAAAGAAAAAAAAAATTGGGGGGCTGGCTAGAGGCAGCCGTGAACACACGATAGCCAGCCCTCATGGTGTTTGTGTTATTAAAGAACAAAAAAAATTGGGGGGCTGGCTAGAGGCAGCCGTGGACACATGATAGCCAGCCCTCATGGTGTTTGTGTTATTAAAGAAAAAAAAAATTGGGGGGCTGGCTAGAGGCAGCCGTGGACACACGATAGCCAGCCCTCATGGTGCTTGTGTTATTAAAGAAAAAAAAAATTGGGGGGCTGGCTAGAGGTAGCCGTGGATACACGATAGCCAGCCCTCATGGTGTTTGTGTTATTAAAGAAAAAAAAAAATTGGGGGGCTGGCTAGAGGCAGCCGTGAACACACGATAGCCAGCCCTCATGGTGTTTGTGTTATTAAAGAAAAAAAAAAATTGGGGGGCTGGCTAGAGGCAGCCGTGGACACACGATAGCCAGCCCTCATGGTGTTTGTGTTATTAAAGAAAAAAAAAATTAGGGGGCTGGCTAGAGGCAGCCGTGAACACACGATAGCCAGCCCTCATGGTGTTTGTGTTATTAAAGAAAAAAAATATTTGGGTGGCTGGCTAGAGGCAGCCGTGGACACACGATAGCCAGCCCTAATGGTGTTTGTGTTATTAAAGAAAAAAAAAATTGGGGGGCTGGCTAGAGGCAGCCGTGAACACACGATAGCCAGGCCTCATGGTGCTTGTGTTATTAAAGAAAAAAAAAATTGGGGGGCTGGCTAGAGGTAGCCGTGGATACACGATAGCCAGCCCTCATGGTGTTTGTGTTATTAAAGAAAAAAAAAATTGGGGGGCTGGCTAGAGGCAGCCGTGAACACACGATAGCCAGCCCTCATGGTGTTTGTGTTATTAAAGAAAAAAAAAAAATTGGGGGGCTGGCTAGAGGCAGCCGTGAACACACGATAGCCAGCCCTCATGGTGTTTGTGTTATTAAAGAAAAAAAAAATTGGGGGGCTGGCTATAGGCAGCCATGGACACATGATAGCCAGCCCTCATGGTGTTTGTGTTATTAAAGAAAAAAAAAATTGGGGGGCTGGCTAGAGGCAGCCGTGAACACACGATAGCCAGCCCTCATGGTGTTTGTGTTATTAAAGAAAAACAAAAATTGGGGGGCTGGCTAGAGGCAGCCGTGGACACACGATAGCCAGCCCTCATGGTGTTTGTGTTATTAAAGAAAAAAAAATTTGAGGGTTGGCTAGAGGCAGCCGTGGACACACGATAGCCAGCCCTCATGGTGTTTGTGTTATTAAAGAAAAAAAAAATTGGGGGGCTGGCTAGAGGCAGCCGTGAACACACGATAGCCAGCCCTCATGGTGTTTGTGTTATTAAAGAAAAAAAAAATTGGGGGGCTGGCTAGAGGCAGCCGTGGACACACGATAGCCAGCCCTCATGGTGTTTGTGTTATTAAAGAAAAAAAAAATTGGGGGGCTGGCTAGAGGCAGCCGTGAACAGACAATAGTCAGCCCTCATGGTGTTTGTGTTATTAAAGAAAAAAAAAATTGGGGGGCTGGCTGGAGGCAGCCATGGACACACGATAGCCAGCCCTCATGGTGTTTGTGTTATTAAAGAAAAAAAAAATTGGGGGGCTGGCTAGAGGCAGCCGTGGACACACGATAGCCAGCCCTCATGGTGCTTGTGTTATTAAAGAAAAAAAAAATTGGGGGGCTGGCTAGAGGTAGCCGTGGATACACGATAGCCAGCCCTCATGGTGTTTGTGTTATTAAAGAAAAAAAAAAATTGGGGGGCTGGCTAGAGGCAGCCGTGAACACACGATAGCTAGCCCTCATGGCGTTTGTGTTATTAAAGAAAAAAAAAATTGGGGGGCTGGCTAGAGGCAGCTGTGGACACACGATAGCCAGCCCTCATGGTGTTTGTGTTATTAAAGAAAAAAAAAATTGGGGGGCTGGCTAGAGGCAGCCGTGAACACACGATAGCCAGCCCTCATGGTGTTTGTGTTATTAAAGAAAAAAAAAATTGGGGGGCTGGCTAGAGGCAGCCGTGAACACACGATAGCCAGCCCTCATGGTGTTTGTGTTATTAAAGAAAAAAAAAATTGGGGGGCTGGCTAGAGGCAGCCGTGGACACATGATAGCCAGCCCTCATGGTGTTTGTGTTATTAAAGAAAAAAAAAATTGGGGGGCTGGCTAGAGGCAGCCGTGGACACACGATAGCCAGCCCTCATGGTGCTTGTGTTATTAAAGAAAAAAAAAATTGGGGGGCTGGCTAGAGGTAGCCGTGGATACACGATAGCCAGCCCTCATGGTGTTTGTGTTATTAAAGAAAAAAAAAAATTGGGGGGCTGGCTAGAGGCAGCCGTGAACACACGATAGCCAGCCCTCATGGTGTTTGTGTTATTAAAGAAAAAAAAAATTGGGGGGCTGGCTAGAGGCAGCCGTGGACACACGATAGCCAGCCCTCATGGTGTTTGTGTTATTAAAGAAAAAAAAATTAGGGGGCTGGCTAGAGGCAGCCGTGAACACACGATAGCCAGCCCTCATGGTGTTTGTGTTATTAAAGAAAAAAAATATTTGGGTGGCTGGCTAGAGGCAGCCGTGGACACACGATAGCCAGCCCTAATGGTGTTTGTGTTATTAAAGAAAAAAAAAATTGGGGGGCTGGCTAGAGGCAGCCGTGAACACACGATAGCCAGGCCTCATGGTGCTTGTGTTATTAAAGAAAAAAAAAATTGGGGGGCTGGCTAGAGGTAGCCGTGGATACACGATAGCCAGCCCTCATGGTGTTTGTGTTATTAAAGAAAAAAAAAATTGGGGGGCTGGCTAGAGGCAGCCGTGAACACACGATAGCCAGCCCTCATGGTGTTTGTGTTATTAAAGAAAAAAAAAATTGGGGGGCTGGCTAGAGGCAGCCGTGAACACACGATAGCCAGTCCTCATGGTGTTTGTGTTATTAAAGAAAAAAAAAATTGGGGGGCTGGCTAGAGGCAGCCGTGGACACATGATAGCCAGCCCTCATGGTGTTTGTGTTATTAAAGAAAAAAAAATTGGGGGGCTGGCTAGAGGCAGCCGTGAACACACGATAGCCAGTCCTCATGGTGTTTGTGTTATTAAAGAAAAAAAAAATTGGGGGGCTGGCTAGAGGCAGCCGTGGACACATGATAGCCAGCCCTCATGGTGTTTGTGTTATTAAAGAAAAACAAAAATTGGGGGGCTGGCTAGAGGCAGCCGTGGACACACGATAGCCAGCCCTCATGGTGTTTGTGTTATTAAAGAAAAAAAAATTTGGGGGTTGGCTAGAGGCAGCCGTGGACACACGATAGCCAGCCCTCATGGTGTTTGTGTTATTAAAGAAAAAAAAAATTGGGGGGCTGGCTAGAGGCAGCCGTGAACACACGATAGCCAGCCCTCATGTTGTTTGTGTTATTAAAGAAAAAAAAAAAATTGGGGGGCTGGCTAGAGGCAGCCGTGGACACACGATAGCCAGCCCTCATGGTGTTTGTGTTATTAAAGAAAAAAAAAATTGGGGGGCTGTCTAGAGGCAGCCGTGAACACACGAAAGCCAGCCCTCATGGTGTTTGTGTTATTAAAGAAAAAAAAAATTGGGGGGCTGGCTAGAGGCAGCCGTGGACACATGATAGCGAGCCCTCATGGTGTTTGTGTTATTAAAGAAAAAAAAAATTGGGGGGCTGGCTAGAGGCAGCCGTGAACACACGATAGCCAGCCCTCATGGTGTTTGTGTTATTAAAGAAAAAAAAAATTGGGGGGCTGGCTAGAGGCAGCCGTGAACACACGATAGCCAGCCCTCATGGTGTTTGTGTTATTAAAGAACAAAAAAAATTGGGGGGCTGGCTAGAGGCAGCCGTGGACACATGATAGCCAGCCCTCATGGTGTTTGTGTTATTAAAGAAAAAAAAAATTGGGGGGCTGGCTAGAGGCAGCCGTGGACACACGATAGCCAGCCCTCATGGTGCTTGTGTTATTAAAGAAAAAAAAAATTGGGGGGCTGGCTAGAGGTAGCCGTGGATACACGATAGCCAGCCCTCATGGTGTTTGTGTTATTAAAGAAAAAAAAAAATTGGGGGGCTGGCTAGAGGCAGCCGTGAACACACGATAGCCAGCCCTCATGGTGTTTGTGTTATTAAAGAAAAAAAAAAATTGGGGGGCTGGCTAGAGGCAGCCGTGGACACACGATAGCCAGCCCTCATGGTGTTTGTGTTATTAAAGAAAAAAAAAATTAGGGGGCTGGCTAGAGGCAGCCGTGAACACACGATAGCCAGCCCTCATGGTGTTTGTGTTATTAAAGAAAAAAAATATTTGGGTGGCTGGCTAGAGGCAGCCGTGGACACACGATAGCCAGCCCTAATGGTGTTTGTGTTATTAAAGAAAAAAAAAATTGGGGGGCTGGCTAGAGGCAGCCGTGAACACACGATAGCCAGGCCTCATGGTGCTTGTGTTATTAAAGAAAAAAAAAATTGGGGGGCTGGCTAGAGGTAGCCGTGGATACACGATAGCCAGCCCTCATGGTGTTTGTGTTATTAAAGAAAAAAAAAATTGGGGGGCTGGCTAGAGGCAGCCGTGAACACACGATAGCCAGCCCTCATGGTGTTTGTGTTATTAAAGAAAAAAAAAAAATTGGGGGGCTGGCTAGAGGCAGCCGTGAACACACGATAGCCAGCCCTCATGGTGTTTGTGTTATTAAAGAAAAAAAAAATTGGGGGGCTGGCTATAGGCAGCCATGGACACATGATAGCCAGCCCTCATGGTGTTTGTGTTATTAAAGAAAAAAAAAATTGGGGGGCTGGCTAGAGGCAGCCGTGAACACACGATAGCCAGCCCTCATGGTGTTTGTGTTATTAAAGAAAAACAAAAATTGGGGGGCTGGCTAGAGGCAGCCGTGGACACACGATAGCCAGCCCTCATGGTGTTTGTGTTATTAAAGAAAAAAAAATTTGAGGGTTGGCTAGAGGCAGCCGTGGACACACGATAGCCAGCCCTCATGGTGTTTGTGTTATTAAAGAAAAAAAAAATTGGGGGGCTGGCTAGAGGCAGCCGTGAACACACGATAGCCAGCCCTCATGGTGTTTGTGTTATTAAAGAAAAAAAAAATTGGGGGGCTGGCTAGAGGCAGCCGTGGACACACGATAGCCAGCCCTCATGGTGTTTGTGTTATTAAAGAAAAAAAAAATTGGGGGGCTGGCTAGAGGCAGCCGTGAACAGACAATAGTCAGCCCTCATGGTGTTTGTGTTATTAAAGAAAAAAAAAATTGGGGGGCTGGCTGGAGGCAGCCATGGACACACGATAGCCAGCCCTCATGGTGTTTGTGTTATTAAAGAAAAAAAAAATTGGGGGGCTGGCTAGAGGCAGCCGTGGACACACGATAGCCAGCCCTCATGGTGCTTGTGTTATTAAAGAAAAAAAAAATTGGGGGGCTGGCTAGAGGTAGCCGTGGATACACGATAGCCAGCCCTCATGGTGTTTGTGTTATTAAAGAAAAAAAAAAATTGGGGGGCTGGCTAGAGGCAGCCGTGAACACACGATAGCTAGCCCTCATGGCGTTTGTGTTATTAAAGAAAAAAAAAATTGGGGGGCTGGCTAGAGGCAGCTGTGGACACACGATAGCCAGCCCTCATGGTGTTTGTGTTATTAAAGAAAAAAAAAATTGGGGGGCTGGCTAGAGGCAGCCGTGAACACACGATAGCCAGCCCTCATGGTGTTTGTGTTATTAAAGAAAAAAAAAATTGGGGGGCTGGCTAGAGGCAGCCGTGAACACACGATAGCCAGCCCTCATGGTGTTTGTGTTATTAAAGAAAAAAAAAATTGGGGGGCTGGCTAGAGGCAGCCGTGGACACATGATAGCCAGCCCTCATGGTGTTTGTGTTATTAAAGAAAAAAAAAATTGGGGGGCTGGCTAGAGGCAGCCGTGGACACACGATAGCCAGCCCTCATGGTGCTTGTGTTATTAAAGAAAAAAAAAATTGGGGGGCTGGCTAGAGGTAGCCGTGGATACACGATAGCCAGCCCTCATGGTGTTTGTGTTATTAAAGAAAAAAAAAAATTGGGGGGCTGGCTAGAGGCAGCCGTGAACACACGATAGCCAGCCCTCATGGTGTTTGTGTTATTAAAGAAAAAAAAAATTGGGGGGCTGGCTAGAGGCAGCCGTGGACACACGATAGCCAGCCCTCATGGTGTTTGTGTTATTAAAGAAAAAAAAATTAGGGGGCTGGCTAGAGGCAGCCGTGAACACACGATAGCCAGCCCTCATGGTGTTTGTGTTATTAAAGAAAAAAAATATTTGGGTGGCTGGCTAGAGGCAGCCGTGGACACACGATAGCCAGCCCTAATGGTGTTTGTGTTATTAAAGAAAAAAAAAATTGGGGGGCTGGCTAGAGGCAGCCGTGAACACACGATAGCCAGGCCTCATGGTGCTTGTGTTATTAAAGAAAAAAAAAATTGGGGGGCTGGCTAGAGGTAGCCGTGGATACACGATAGCCAGCCCTCATGGTGTTTGTGTTATTAAAGAAAAAAAAAATTGGGGGGCTGGCTAGAGGCAGCCGTGAACACACGATAGCCAGCCCTCATGGTGTTTGTGTTATTAAAGAAAAAAAAAATTGGGGGGCTGGCTAGAGGCAGCCGTGAACACACGATAGCCAGTCCTCATGGTGTTTGTGTTATTAAAGAAAAAAAAAATTGGGGGGCTGGCTAGAGGCAGCCGTGGACACATGATAGCCAGCCCTCATGGTGTTTGTGTTATTAAAGAAAAAAAAATTGGGGGGCTGGCTAGAGGCAGCCGTGGACACACGATAGCCAGGCCTCATGGTGCTTGTGTTATTAAAGAAAAAAAAATTAGGGGGCTGGCTAGAGGTAGCCGTGGATACACGATAGCCAGCCCTCATGGTGTTTGTGTTATTAAAGAAAAAAAAAAATTGGGGGGCTGGCTAGAGGCAGCCGTGAACACACGATAGCCAGCCCTCATGGTGTTTGTGTTATTAAAGAAAAAAAAAAATTGGGGGGCTGGCTAGAGGCAGCCGTGAACACACGATAGCCAGCCCTCATAGTGTTTGTGTTATTAAAGAAAAAAAAAATTGGGGTGCTGGCTAAAGGCAGCCATGGACACATGATAGCCAGCCCTCATGGTGTTTGTGTTATTAAAGAAAAAAAAATTGGGGGGCTGGCTAGAGGCAGCCGTGAACACACGATAGCCAGCCCTCATGGTGTTTGTGTTATTAAAGAAAAACAAAAATTGGGGGGCTGGCTAGAGGCAGCCGTGGACACACGATAGCCAGCCCTCATGGTGTTTGTGTTATTAAAGAAAAAAAAATTTGGGGGTTGGCTAGAGGCAGCCGTGGACACACGATAGCCAGCCCTCATGGTGTTTGTGTTATTAAAGAAAAAAAAAATTGGGGGGCTGGCTAGAGGCAGCCGTGAACACACGATAGCCAGCCCTCATGTTGTTTGTGTTATTAAAGAAAAAAAAAAAATTGGGGGGCTGGCTAGAGGCAGCCGTGGACACACGATAGCCAGCCCTCATGGTGTTTGTGTTATTAAAGAAAAAAAAAATTGGGGGGCTGTCTAGAGGCAGCCGTGAACACACGAAAGCCAGCCCTCATGGTGTTTGTGTTATTAAAGAAAAAAAAAATTGGGGGGCTGGCTAGAGGCAGCCGTGGACACATGATAGCGAGCCCTCATGGTGTTTGTGTTATTAAAGAAAAAAAAAATTGGGGGGCTGGCTAGAGGCAGCCGTGAACACACGATAGCCAGCCCTCATGGTGTTTGTGTTATTAAAGAAAAAAAAAATTGGGGGGCTGGCTAGAGGCAGCCGTGAACACACGATAGCCAGCCCTCATGGTGTTTGTGTTATTAAAGAACAAAAAAAATTGGGGGGCTGGCTAGAGGCAGCCGTGGACACATGATAGCCAGCCCTCATGGTGTTTGTGTTATTAAAGAAAAAAAAAATTGGGGGGCTGGCTAGAGGCAGCCGTGGACACACGATAGCCAGCCCTCATGGTGCTTGTGTTATTAAAGAAAAAAAAAATTGGGGGGCTGGCTAGAGGTAGCCGTGGATACACGATAGCCAGCCCTCATGGTGTTTGTGTTATTAAAGAAAAAAAAAAATTGGGGGGCTGGCTAGAGGCAGCCGTGAACACACGATAGCCAGCCCTCATGGTGTTTGTGTTATTAAAGAAAAAAAAAAATTGGGGGGCTGGCTAGAGGCAGCCGTGGACACACGATAGCCAGCCCTCATGGTGTTTGTGTTATTAAAGAAAAAAAAAATTAGGGGGCTGGCTAGAGGCAGCCGTGAACACACGATAGCCAGCCCTCATGGTGTTTGTGTTATTAAAGAAAAAAAATATTTGGGTGGCTGGCTAGAGGCAGCCGTGGACACACGATAGCCAGCCCTAATGGTGTTTGTGTTATTAAAGAAAAAAAAAATTGGGGGGCTGGCTAGAGGCAGCCGTGAACACACGATAGCCAGGCCTCATGGTGCTTGTGTTATTAAAGAAAAAAAAAATTGGGGGGCTGGCTAGAGGTAGCCGTGGATACACGATAGCCAGCCCTCATGGTGTTTGTGTTATTAAAGAAAAAAAAAATTGGGGGGCTGGCTAGAGGCAGCCGTGAACACACGATAGCCAGCCCTCATGGTGTTTGTGTTATTAAAGAAAAAAAAAAAATTGGGGGGCTGGCTAGAGGCAGCCGTGAACACACGATAGCCAGCCCTCATGGTGTTTGTGTTATTAAAGAAAAAAAAAATTGGGGGGCTGGCTATAGGCAGCCATGGACACATGATAGCCAGCCCTCATGGTGTTTGTGTTATTAAAGAAAAAAAAAATTGGGGGGCTGGCTAGAGGCAGCCGTGAACACACGATAGCCAGCCCTCATGGTGTTTGTGTTATTAAAGAAAAACAAAAATTGGGGGGCTGGCTAGAGGCAGCCGTGGACACACGATAGCCAGCCCTCATGGTGTTTGTGTTATTAAAGAAAAAAAAATTTGAGGGTTGGCTAGAGGCAGCCGTGGACACACGATAGCCAGCCCTCATGGTGTTTGTGTTATTAAAGAAAAAAAAAATTGGGGGGCTGGCTAGAGGCAGCCGTGAACACACGATAGCCAGCCCTCATGGTGTTTGTGTTATTAAAGAAAAAAAAAATTGGGGGGCTGGCTAGAGGCAGCCGTGGACACACGATAGCCAGCCCTCATGGTGTTTGTGTTATTAAAGAAAAAAAAAATTGGGGGGCTGGCTAGAGGCAGCCGTGAACAGACAATAGTCAGCCCTCATGGTGTTTGTGTTATTAAAGAAAAAAAAAATTGGGGGGCTGGCTGGAGGCAGCCATGGACACACGATAGCCAGCCCTCATGGTGTTTGTGTTATTAAAGAAAAAAAAAATTGGGGGGCTGGCTAGAGGCAGCCGTGGACACACGATAGCCAGCCCTCATGGTGCTTGTGTTATTAAAGAAAAAAAAAATTGGGGGGCTGGCTAGAGGTAGCCGTGGATACACGATAGCCAGCCCTCATGGTGTTTGTGTTATTAAAGAAAAAAAAAAATTGGGGGGCTGGCTAGAGGCAGCCGTGAACACACGATAGCTAGCCCTCATGGCGTTTGTGTTATTAAAGAAAAAAAAAATTGGGGGGCTGGCTAGAGGCAGCTGTGGACACACGATAGCCAGCCCTCATGGTGTTTGTGTTATTAAAGAAAAAAAAAATTAGGGGGCTGGCTAGAGGCAGCCGTGGACACACGATAGCCAGCCCTCATGGTGTTTGTGTTATTAAAGAAAAAAAAAAAATTGGGGGGCTGGCTAGAGGCAGCCGTGAACACACGATAGCCAGCCCTCATGGTGTTTGTGTTATTAAAGAAAAAAAAAATTGGGGGGCTGGCTAGAGGCAGCTGTGGACACACGATAGCCAGCCCTCATGGTGTTTGTGTTATTAAAGAAAAAAAAAATTAGGGGGCTGGCTAGAGGCAGCCGTGGACACACGATAACCAGCCCTCATGGTGTTTGTGTTATTAAAGAAAAAAAAAAATTGGGGGGCTGGCTAGAGGCAGCCGTGAACACACGATAGCCAGCCCTCATGGTGTTTGTGTTATTAAAGAAAAAAAAAATTGGGGGGCTGGCTAGAGGCAGCCGTGAACACACGATAGCCAGCCCTCATGGTGTTTGTGTTATTAAAGAAAAAAAATACTTGGGGGGCTGGCTAGAGGCAGCCGTGGACACACGATAGCCAGCCCTCATGGTGTTTGTGTTATTAAAGAAAAAAAAAATTGGGGGGCTGGCTAGAGGCAGCCGTGAACACACGATAGCCAGCCCTCATGGTGTTTGTGTTATTAAAGAAAAAAAAAAATTGGGGGGCTGGCTAGAGGCAGCCGTGGACACACGATAGCCAGCCCTCATGGTGCTTGTGTTATTAAAGAAAAAAAAAATTGGGGGGCTGGCTAGAGGTAGCCGTGGATACACGATAGCCAGCCCTCATGGTGTTTGTGTTATTAAAGAAAAAAAAAAATTGGGGGGCTGGCTAGAGGCATCTGTGAACACACGATAGCCAGCCCTCATGGTGTTTGTGTTATTAAAGAAAAAAAAAATTGGGGGGCTGGCTAGAGGCAGCCGTGAACACACGATAGCCAGCCCTCATGGTGTTTGTGTTATTAAAGAAAAAAAATATTTGGGGGGCTGGCTAGAGGCAGCCGTGGACACACGATAGCCAGCCCTCATGGTGTTTGTGTTATTAAAGAAAAAAAAAATTGGGGGGCTGGCTAGAGGCAGCCGTGAACACACGATAGCCAGCCCTCATGGTGTTTGTGTTATTAAAGAAAAAAAAAATTGGGGGGCTGGCTAGAGGCAGCCGTGGACACACGATAGCCAGCCCTCATGGTGTTTGTGTTATTAAAGAAAAAAAAAATTGGGGGGCTGGCTAGAGGCAGCCGTGGACACACGATAGCCAGCCCTCATGGTGTTTGTGTTATTAAAGAAAAAAAAAATTGGGGGGCTGGCTAGAGGCAGCCGTGGACACACGATAGCCAGCCCTCATGGTGTTTGTGTTATTAAAGAAAAGAAAAATTGGGGGGCTGGCTAGAGGCAGCCGTGGACACACGATAGCCAGCCCTCATGGTGTTTGTGTTATTAAAGAAAAAAAAAATTGGGGGGCTGGCTAGAGGCAGCCGTGGACACACGATAGCCAGCCCTCATGGTGCTTGTGTTATTAAAGAAAAAAAAAATTGGGGGGCTGGCTAGAGGTAGCCGTGGATACACGATAGCCAGCCCTCATGGTGTTTGTGTTATTAAAGAAAAAAAAAAATTGGGGGGCTGGCTAGAGGCATCCGTGAACACACGATAGCCAGCCCTCATGGTGTTTGTGTTATTAAAGAAAAAAAAAATTGGGGGGCTGGCTAGAGGCAGCCGTGGACACACGATAGCCAGCCCTCATGGTGTTTGTGTTATTAAAGAAAAAAAAAATTGGGGGGCTGGCTAGAGGCAGCCGTGGACACACGATAGCCAGCCCTCATGGTGTTTGTGTTATTAAAGAAAAAAAAAATTGGGGGGCTGGCTAGAGGCAGCCGTGGACACACGATAGCCAGCCCTCATGGTGCTTGTGTTATTAAAGAAAAAAAAAATTGGGGGGCTGGCTAGAGGTAGCCGTGGATACACGATAGCCAGCCCTCATGGTGTTTGTGTTATTAAAGAAAAAAAAAAATTGGGGGGCTGGCTAGAGGCATCCGTGAACACACGATAGCCAGCCCTCATGGTGTTTGTGTTATTAAAGAAAAAAAAAATTGGGGGGCTGGCTAGAGGCAGCCGTGGACACACGATAGCCAGCCCTCATGGTGTTTGTGTTATTAAAGAAAAAAAAATTGGGGGGCTGGCTAGAGGCAGCCGTGGACACACGATAGCCAGCCCTCATGGTGTTTGTGTTATTAAAGAAAAAAAAAATTGGGGGGCTGGCTAGAGGCAGCCGTGAACAAAATGCTTCATTTCTGCATCGTGGTTACATAGCCTTAGTGTTATTAAAGCAAAAAAAATTTGAGAGTTGGCTATATACATTATATGCCCAATATGAGGGCTGGATGCAGGTAATCCAGGACAACCAGCAGCCAGCTCTCATGCTTGCGTGCACATTAGAAAGAGAAACATTGCCATCTGGTGTTTTTACAATCCTAAAATAAAAAATTAAAAAGTTGGACAACATTGCCACCCGGTGGAGTTTCCTCAGAACACACAATGTCAACAAAAAAGTCAATGAGGGCTGGCTATTGGTCAATCAGGTAAGTGATTTAGCCAACCCTAATGTTACATTTTTTTGCATTTTTATTGCGTATACCCCCTCAGGAGCGATATTTCAGGCCGCAGAGCGCGCAGTTTCGAGCAAAAATTTTGCCTTAACCCTGAAAAAAATTTAGCGCATCCCACCGCGTGCGTAAGCGTCCCAAATGCCAAAAAACAAATTTCCCCCATCAGTCCCTATATATTACTATAGTACAGAAGGTCATACTACCATATTGACTCTTTAGTCCAGTTCCAATGTATCAAGGTCAAGCCTGTTGCCCAAATGCAACAGATGTTGCATTCCGGCAACAAAAGTCGGCCATGTTGTGTCCCGTTTGCAACAAAAGGTCATCCTTTGTTGCCTTTCGGCAACATTTAAGGTCAAGCCTGTTGCAAACGGGACACGAAGCCTCTGATTTTGACCAAAGGTGCACCTCATCATCACAACTCCAAGTCAATAACACTTCTGTGAAATCTACCTGTCCAGTTATGAAGCAACACGGATTGTGAATCAATTTCTCCTGCTGTTGTGCAAATGGAGCAGACAACTGGTAGAAATGATAGGCAATTAGCCAGATACCCCCTATAAAGGAGTGGTTCTGCAGGTGGTGACCACAGACCATTTCTCTGTTCTCATTCTTTTTGGCTGATGTTTTGGTCACTTTTTCATTTTGCCATTGCTCTCACCCCTAGAGGTACATTAGCATTAGGCAGTGTCTACAGTACAACCCATAGAAGTTGCTCAGGTAGTGCCGTTCATCCAGGATGGCACATCAGTGCGAGCTGTGGCAAGAAGTGTAGCTGTGTCTGTCAGCACAGTGTCCAGAGCATGGAGCAGATACCAGGAGATGTGCAGGGAGCCATAGGAGGGCAACAACCCAGCAACAGGACCGTTACCTCCTCCTTTGTGCAAGGAGGAACAGGAGGAGCACTGCCAGAGCCCTGCAAAATGACCTCCAGCTGGCCACAAATGTGCATGTGTCTGCACAAACGGTTAGAAACCGACTCCATGAGGGTGGTATGAGGGCCCGATGTCCACAGATGGGGGTTGTGCTCACAGCCCAACACCGAGCAGGACGCTTGACATTTGCCACAGAACACCAGGATTGGCAAAGTCGCCACTGGTGCCCTCTGCTCTTCACAGATGAAAGCTCAGTATTGTGTGTGGCCTCCACGTGCCTGTATGACCTCCCTACAACGCCTGGGCATGCTCCTGATGAGGTTGCGGATGGTCTCCTGTGGGATCTCCTCCCAGACCTAGACTAAAGCATCAGCCAACTCCTGAACAGTCAGTGGTGCAACGCGACGTTGGTGGATGTGACTCGCCCCCTGGGCCATGGGGTACTCGTATCCGGGCAGTAGGGGAACGATGGGAGTAGTAGTGGCAACCCGGTTTCGTGGCTCAGGGTGGTCAGGCCAGTGGTAGTCCGTTATGTGCTGATGTTTATGTCCGACTACGCCACCCGTGGATTTGCGGTTATTAGGAACCGCCGCTGCATGCCGACCGCTGGGGCTGATGAGGTGTGCAGCTAGGGTAGTGTGACTCCCCACGGGAAGAGTACGGCCCCAGGGCAGTATAGTGGATGGTGGGAGTGATGGTGGTGAGAGTCCCAGTGCTGATAGTGCTGGAGAAGCAAGGAGCACACAGACAACAGGTTGCAGTCCAGGGTCTTTACTAGAACAGGTAAATTGACCCATAAACAGTCCCGGCTAGGAGGGGGACCTGGATGTCTGAGAGCAACGGGGAAATTGGCCCTGGTCAGGGTGAGGGTGTAGGCCACCGTGCTTTCTGCGCTCCTTCTGGCTATCTCCTCCTGATAGGGTAACAGCCCACGTTTCCAAGCTTTCTGTGTATTCTCGCCTGTATGGCCTGCGACGTGGGTTCCTTTCTGCTCCCAGCCTTGTAGGGCTTTACTGGTACCTTCTGTTGTGGCAGGGCCTCCAGGCTTCTTAGGCCAAGGAATATACAGTCCCCTGCGGACTGGTTCTCTGCTGGGGGATGTGGAATCCTCTCAGCCTCAGACACCAAAGTCTGGTAAATTAAGTCCTCTTTCTGCCAAGACAGGCTCTCTTCGCCTCTTGTCTCTGGCTTGTGGCTCTCCTCCTGCCACACTTCCTCTTAGGTGCAGTGCAACTGTCTGTCCCTGTTCTGCTCTGGGACAAGTCTCAATGCTGAGACAGGCCATCCAGTTCTCTCTAACCCTGCCCCCAGCACCAGCTTTTATAGGGGCAGCCTGCTCCCCCTACTGGCCTGAGACAGGAGGCATTGCATGCTAATGTTCCCCTGACTAGAGAACCTCCCCCTTGCTCTCAGACACAGCTTTAATACATTTTGTGGCATCCAGGCCAGGGTGACACATTCCCCCCTAGTGAAATTTAGTACTCCGGGACTAAACAATAAACAAAGACAATAAAACATTAATAGACATTAATAGACAGACGACGCACAAATTGAGTTCTTAAGGTCACAGTGTGGCCTGTGACCGGGTGTCCATATCACCAATACAACGGGGAGCCTTAACCAGGTGGGGGTCTGTCCTACCCCAAGTCCTTCACAGTCTTAGTTCATTCCTTGGTTAGGCTCCGAACGCAGTCCATACCAGGTCCCGGTTATAAAAAGTCCATAACCTGTGAGTCCTTACAGTAACTGCAAGAAACTGAAACACGGAATTACCAAACATGCATGTAACTTTGCAAACAATTCAACATTTGGCAACAAGGTTATTTACAATTTTAGTGCGCTCTATATTCTCCAGCGAGCGGGTATCAGCCCCTTTGTGCTCCTGGTTGACCTACGTAGCCCACTGTCTGGTGGTGGACCAACCTGGCTTTCCCCACTAGCGTTAGGGGTACAGCTACCAGCTGGGTGTACAGGTAGGGAAGGCAGCTGTCTGTGGGTCCTTTGGCTTACCGCAGGCATGGCAGGCTCACTGTCAGCAGAGGGTTGACTCTCCTGGGCTGCTGGTACAGGCTCTTCTGCCTCTGGAACCGCTTGCTCCTCTTCACCTTCCGGCTCTGGTGTTGGTTGTTGCTGTGCCGGTTGCAGGAAATGCAGGACGGGTACCACTATGGCATCATTTATGCGAGTCCAGGACTGAGGGAACTCTCCGAGAACGGTGCTGATCAGTTCTTCCTTGTCCTCTGCGGGTTCAAGGTCACTCTGATCCTCTTCTGCACTACGGAGTTGCTCGGGGCATCTTTTGAGATGGTCTCTGGAGACGGTACTAGTGGTTTCTCCTCCGTCCTTGGTGATCACGCACACCTTCGGGTTGTCGTGATCAGACTGCAGTACGGTGTAGGGTTCCCTTTCCCACTGGTCGTCCAACTTGTGAAGCCTTCTTTTTCGCTTTAGGACTTGCTCACCAGGTTCTAGGGGACCAGCAGGGGCGTGTTGGTTGAAGAGTTTTTCTTGCCTCTCTCTCACCTGGGCCAGGCTCTTCTCCACAGTCTACTGCACCTTCTTGTACTGCAGTTGCCTTTCCGTATCCCAGTCCGCATCCGGGGAGGTGTCCTCAGGCGTTAGGACTCCCATCTCCAGGTCTATAGGCAGCTTACCCGGTCTGGGTCGCATCAGGTAAGCCGGGGTGCAGTTGGTAGCATTCACCGGGATATGATTGTATAAGTCTATCAGGTCCGGCAGTTTTTCTGGCCACAGGCTGCGCTCCTCCAGGGGCAACGTCTTCAGGAGATCAATGACTATATTGTTCATCTTCTCACACATCCCGTTGGTTTGTGGGTGGTAAGGCGTTGTCCGAATCTTCTTACAGCCATAGAGGTTGCCGAACTCCTGGAAGATTTCAGCCTCGAACGCTGGACCCTGGTCTGTCAGGACCTGTTCCGGATACCCGTGTGGACGGCAGAAATATTGCTGGAAGGCTCTGGCCGCTGTTTGGGCTGTCAAGTCTTTTACTGGGACCACCACTAGAAAACGGGAATAGTGGTCCACGATTGTCAGGGCATAGATGTATCCTGACCGGCTGGGAGCCAATTTGACATGGTCCAGAGCTACCAGCTCAAGAGGCTGCGTGGTGACGATGGGCCTCAAGGGTGTCTTCTGGCTGGTGCGGTCCTTCCTCCTTAGGTGACAAGGGCCACAGTCTCTGCACCATTTTTCTACAGCTCCTCTCATGCCGACCCAAAAGAACCTTCCTCTTAGTAGGAACTCCAGTTTCTTCCAACCGAACCGATGTGTCCCGCTCTGTCATGGTAAGCCCCCAGGACCATAGCTGCATCCCGCCTTGGGACCACGACTTGCCAGGTCAGCTCGTGCGTACGGTGGTTGACAATCCTTCTGCACAACTTGCCTTCGTAGAGGAACAGCTTGCTCTTCTCTTTCCATAGCTGCTTGGCTTCCTCTGGAGCATCCGGATCTATGCGGGCATCTTCCTGGGTCAGCAGATCTTTCACCAGGCGGATGGCAGGGTCACTATCTTGGGTCTCGGCCAAGCTGTGTTGAGGTAGGGGATTTATCATCACGGTTGTTAGATCCTCCTCCTTCACGCGGTGGGAGTATTGAGCAGCTCCATACCGGTGAAACGCGGGGAGTTCTACCTCCTCCAGCTCTTCTGGGTCTTCGTCACCTTCAGATAAGTGAGGCATCCTCGATAGGGCGTCAGCGTTGGCATTGGTTTTGCCGGCCCGGTACTTGATCAGTCATAGTTGGAGAGACGGGCCATCCACCGCTGTTCTAGGGCACCCAGTCTTGCATTGTCCAGGTGTGTCAACGGGTTGTTGTCCGTGTACACGGTGAACTTTGCGGAGGCCAGGTAATGCTTGAAGCGTTCCGTCACGGCCCACACCACCGCCAAGAATTCTAGCTTGAAGGAGCTGTAATTCTCCGGGTTCCTCTTGGTGGGTCTCAGCTTCCGGCTGGCGTACGCGATCACCCTTTCTCTGCCCTGTTGGTTTTGGAACAGTACGGCTCCCAGTCCCACATTACTGGCATCTGTGTGGAGAATGAAAGGCTGGCCATAATCAGGGTAGGCCAGGATCTCGTCCCCTGTGAGGGCCATCTTTAGCTGGCGGAAGGACTCCTCTTCCGGTTTATCCCACTTGAAGGGCGGCTTTTGGCTCCTGGACTTAGACTGTCCGATCAGGAGGTCCTGCATAGGAGCTGCCATCTTAGTGAACCCGGGGATGAACCTTCGGTAGTAGCCTACCAACCCGAGAAACTGTCTCACCTCTTTGATGTTCGAGGGGCTTGGCCAGCTCTTGATTGCCGTGACCTTGTCAGGGTCGGGGGCCACTCCTTCCGCGCTTACCACGTGCCCTAGGTACTGGTCCTTTGGTTTCAGCAGGTGACACTTCGATGGTTTCACCTTCAGGCCATAGCCTGCCAGGGCTTCGAACACCTCGGCCAGGTGCTTTAGGTGGTCCTCGTAGGTCTTCGAATAGACGATCACGTCGTCCAGGTAAAGGAGGACCGTCTCGAAGTTTCGGTGCCCTAGACATCATTCCATCAGCCTCTGGAAGGTCCCTGGTGCGTTGCAGAGCCCGAAGGGCATACAGTTGAACTCACTCAGTCCCATCGGGGTGGTGAAGACAGTCTTCTCCTTGTCAGCCTCTGCCACAGGAACCTGCCAGTACCCGCTAGTAAGGTCCAAAGTAGAAAAGAAGTTAGCAGATTTTAGTGCGGCTAAAGACTCCTCTATTCTAGACAGCGGATATGCGTCTTTGTGGGTGATACGGTTGATTTGTCTATAGTCCACGCACATTCTCATGGTGCCGTCTTTCTTTTTGACCAGAACCAAGGGGGCTGCCCAGGGGCTACAGCTGTCTCTAATAACCCCAGCTTCTTTCATCTCTCTTAGCATGCCCTTTGCGTTCTGATAATGTGCAGGGGGTACAGGTCTGTGCCTCTCTTTTATTGGTGGGTGGCTCCCTGTGGGGATGTGGTGTTCTATCCCTTTTACTCTGCCGAAGTCTAGCGGGTGCTTACTAAAGACTCTCTCGTACTCCTGTACCACCCGGTAGACTCCTTGTTTTTGGTGCAGGGGAGTGGAGTCAGCACCCACATGGAGTTTCTGGCACCAGTCCTCCTTTTGTTTCTGGGAGCCATTACCCTCCGCCTGAGGAGATGGAGGCAAGGGTTCCACGGCCCTGATAGCTTTGTGTTCGACAACAAACAGTTTGGCGAGTGTAGCGTACCTGGGTAAGTGTACTTCCCTCTCCCCAATGTTGAGGATGCGGACGGGCACCCTCCCATGACGGACATCAACCACCCCCCGGGCTGTCAAAATGGTGGGCCTGCTGTCTGAGTACACGGGTTCTACCATGGCTTGGTAGTCTCTACCTCTCAACCCGATTGCAGTCCGACACCAGATCATCATTTCACTTTTGGGAGGCATGGAAATGGGGAATGGGTCACTCAGTCTTACGCTACCGATCTCACCACCAGACAGTTCTACCTGCTGCCGTCTCATCAGGGCTTTTATCTCCTTGTTGAGGACTCTCTGTTGGCTGGAACTAGCATTCACCGCCACCTGTTGTAGAATTACAATTACCTCTGAAAGACAATTTTCAATTACGTTAGTACCCACAGTTATTTTAGGGTGACTTTCACGACGGTCAATGTCCACAATAATCACCCCCTGTGCCGGCAGTTCAACTTTACCAATTTTAATGGTCATCTCCTTGAACCCCATCTGCGGCACGGGTAAGCCATTACTGGCGATGATGCTCAAGTTATTGTCTGGATACCGTGTGATATCAGCATCAGTCCAATACTGCTTAAAAAGTACATAAGGGATAGTGGTTACTTGTGACCTATTATCCAGCAAGGCGCTCATGGGGATACCGTCCAGCACCATGGGTAAAACCGGGCGCCCCCCAACGTACTTATTACGCCAATTGTAAGGGCCTGGTGATCTTATGCCTGGGGGTTGGCCCTTTGCCCCAGGTTGGACCCTTTTAAATTACAGTACCTGGAAATGTGTCCGGGCTGGTTGCATCGACGGCAAATGGGCTGTCCATCCTCTGCGTAGCGGTCTGTGGGCCTCCCTCGGAACGACGGGATCCTCCTCTGTCGACGCCACGGGACATCCTCCGGACTTGAAGCCAGCTCGATGGGTCTTGGCGGGTCCACTTGCAACGCCTGGACGGTCCTGGTCAATGCCGCGACGCTCCTGGTCAGCTCCTGGACTTGGTGGTGCAGGTCTTTCGACGGGGCTTGGTTCAGAGCCTGTGCATCAGCCCCCACGGGATCCATAGAGGAGGGCGCCGCCTCCTGGTGGTTGGTGAGAGCAGGGCGCCGGGGGGTTATAGCGCCACTGGTTGCAGATTCACGGAGCACCCTTATGGCCCTGTCCTTAAATTGGGCAAAGGTTAGGTCGGGGTTCTGAAAGAACATGAGACGCAGTTGGGCCCTGTGGGCGCTAGACAGCAGACCTTCTATGAATTGTTCTGTTAGCAGCTTATCCGTTTCCTGCACACTGCCAGGGTCAGTTTGTTGAATAGCCCTCAAGGCTTCCTGCAGATTTAGGGCATAGTCTCTGATGCTGTCCTGTGCCCGCTGCTTACATCCATAGAACCTCATTTTAATCTCAGCGGAGGTACGTGTGTCAAAGGTACCCCGCAGCCGGGCCAGAATACCCTTCACAGTCCTTTTATCCTCAGTGGGCCATGATTTTACCTCCCTTTGGGCTGCGCCAGTTAACTGCCCTGTCAATATGCTGACCTTCTGTTCCTCTGTCAGGGGGTAAACGTGGAACAAACTGTATAGCCTTTCCTTGAAGTCAGTTAGGGCATGGGGCTCCCCTGAGTATTTGGGCAGCTAGGCCGCTCCAGGGATGTAGGGCAGGGAAAAGGGCATCACCGCTGCTGCAGCTGCGTTGGTGGTAGTGGGCGCCTCTGTGTCCGACATCTTCCTCCCCCCTAGTTAAGCGTGGCCTACCTTCCGACGATCCTCTTCTGTAGGCCGCGGCTCCGCTGCTGCTGCTCTGGACGAGGACCTTGCGTCGCGTCCTGATGACGTCAGCGTCGCTCTCTCTCCCTTCCAGGACCTTGCGCAACGTCGGTGCGTGGGGCGGAGCTTCGGATCTCGCGCGGTTTTGAAGTCCACGCCCCTCTTCTTCCCGCGCGGCGTCCTGAAGATGGCGTCCGATGGCGAGAAACAGCTGCGGATGGCGGGAAGACGGCAGAAGACGGCGGGAAACAGTCCAAGATGGCGTCTGATGGCGGGAATCGGCTCCGGATGGCGGGAAACGACTCCGGACGGCGGGAAACTTCGCCACAGGTAAGTCACAAAAGTCTTTTTCAGGCACGCAGTACCCGGTGGTTGCGGGCATGAAATCCTGCCGACTACGCCAAAGCTGACTCGCCCCTTGGGCCGTGGGGCACTCGGATCCGGGCAGTCTGGGAACGATGGGAGTAGTAGTGGCAACCCGGTTCCGTGGCTCAGGGTGGTCAGGCCAGTGGTAGTCCGTTATGTGCTATTGATTATGTCCGACTACGCCACCCGTGGATTGCGGTTATTAGGAACCGCCGCTGCATGCCGACCGCTGGGGCTGATGAGGTGTGCAGCTAGGGTAGTGTGACTCCCCACGGGAAGAGTGCGGCCCCAGGGCAGTATAGTGGATGGTGGGAGTGATGGTGGTGAGAGTCCCAGTGCTGATAGTGCTGGAGAAGCAAGGAGCACACAGACAACAGGTTGCAGTCCAGGGTCTTTACTAGAACAGGTAAATTGACCCATAAACAGTCCCGGCTAGGAGGGGGACCTGGATGTCTGAGAGCAACGGGGAAATTGGCCCTGGTCAGGGTAAGGGTGTAGGCCTACCGTGCTTTCTGCGCTCCTTCTGGCTATCTCCTCCTGATAGGGTAACAGCCCACGTTTCCAAGCTTTCTGTGTATTCTCGCCTGTATGGCCTGCGACGTGGGTTCCTTTCTGCTCCCAGCCTTGTACGGCTTTACTGGTCCCTTCTGTTGTGGCAGGGCCTCCAGGCTTCTTAGGCCAAGGAATATACAGTCCCCTGCGGACTGGTTCTCTGCTGGGGGATGTGGAATCCTCTCAGCCTCAGACACCAAAGTCTGGTAAATTAAGTCCTCTTTCTGCCAAGACAGGCTCTCTTCGCCTCTTGTCTCTGGCTTGTGGCTCTCCTCCTGCCACACTTCCTCTTAGGTGCAGTGCAACTGTCTGTCCCTGTTCTGCTCTGGGACAAGTCTCAATGCTGAGACAGGCCATCCAGTTCTCTCTAACCCTGCCCCCAGCACCAGTTTTTATAGGGGCAGCCTGCTCCCCCTACTGGCCTGAGACAGGAGGCATTGCATGCTAATGTTCCCCTGACTAGAGAACCTCCCCCTTGCTCTCAGACACAGCTTTAATACATTTTGTGGCATCCAGGCCAGGGTGACACAGATGGAGCGAGACATGATGTCCCAGATGTGCTCAATCGGATTCAGGTCTGGGGAACAGGCGGGCCAGTCCATAGCTTCAATGCCTTCACCTTGCAGAAACTGCTGACACACTCCAGCCACATGAGGTCTAGCAATGTCCTGCATACTGCATAAGGGGCATAATGGGGGCATTACACTGTGTGGGGGCATAATACATACTACATAAGGGGCATAATGGGGGCATTAAACTTTTTGGGGCATCATACATACTGCATAAGGGGCATAATGGGGGCAATACACTGTGTGGGGGCATCATACATACTGCATAAGGGGCATAATGGGGGCATTACATTGTGTGGTAGCATCATACATCTTGTATAAGGGGCATAATGGGGGCATTACACTGTGTGGGAGCATCATACATACTGCATGAGGGGCATAATGGTGGCATACACTGTGTGGTGCATCATACATACTGTATAAGGGGCATAATGGGGGCATTACACTGTGTGGGGCATCATATATACTGTATAAGGGGCATAATGGGGCATTACACTGTGTGGGGGCATCATACATACTGCATAAGGGGCATAATGGGGGCATTACACTGTGTGGGGGCATCATACATACTGCATAAGGAGCATAATGGGGGCATTACACTGTGTGGGGGCATCATGTATACTGCATAAGGGGCATAATGGGGGCATTACACTGTGTGGGGGCATCATACATCCTGCATAAGGGGCATAATGGGGGCATTACACTGTGTGGGGGGCATCATACATCCTGCATAAGGGGCATAACACTGTGTGGGGGCATCATACATCCTGCATAAGGGGCATAATGGGGGCATTACACTGTGTGGGGGGCATCATACATACTGCATAAGGGGCATAATGGGGGCATTACACTGTGTGGGGGCATCATACATCCTGCATAAGGGGCATAATGGGGGCATTACACTGTGTGGGGGCATCATGCATCCTGCATAAGGGGTATAATGGGGGCATTACACTGTGGGGGGCATCATGCATCCTACATAAGGGGCATAATGGGGGCATTACACTGTGTGGGGGCATCATACATACTGCATAAGGGGTATAATGGGGGCATTACACTGTGGGGGGCATCATGCATCCTACATAAGGGGCATAATGGGGGCATTACACTGTGTGGGGGCATCATACATTCTGTATAAGGGGCATAATGGGGGCATTACACTGTGGGGCCAGTAAAGGGGCCCTTTACTATGAGAACAATACGTTTCCTCCCTTCCTGTCTCCATAGTTGGGTCGTATGTATCTATTACAGGAAACAGAACAAAAACCTTATGATTCTTATAAAGGGGCAACACAAGACCCCAAAAGAGTCTCTGTGCTCAAGGGGTTAATGCCCCCTGCGCCCAGTAATGGGGGATCCCCACATACCTCCACCTGCAGAGCCGCCACCACATATATGGCTGCTCTGTGCGCACAGGAGCTGTGATGAGGTCACAGGAGGGGAAGAGTCAGGGGTCACATGATCAGGGGCCTCAGTGGATGTGTGACACCCCAGGGGTCTGGTTGCCACAGTGATAGAGATATTATGTCTGAGAGCAGGTGGGAGGTCCTTTGGTCAGGGATCCTGTGCATGCCACACCTCCTGCCCAGTCTTGGGAGGGGAAGGACTTCCCCTATATAAACCTGGGGCTGAGGCAGGGTAGGGAGTTCTGAGAGGAGAAGACAGGGAGCAGAGCTGCTCTATGGGCTCTGCTCCACAGGCAGGCCCTGTCCAGGGGCCTGAGCCTGGAGTCAAGGAGAGTAGAGACAAGAAACAGTCATATGAAGAAACAGCAGAAGCTCAGTGGGGGCAATACTAATACGAGTCAGGGGCTGGCAGCTGCAGAGCTCGCCCTGACTGAGAAGCTTTCTTACCGGACCCGGCGTCCGAGGCTGTGGGGACTAACTCTTACCCAGCAGCAGAAGCCGACCGGCAGGGGATTTCAGGTCCTCAGGCCCAGAAACCCGAAGGCACGGTCACACGCGTGGGACCAGCACCGCCATCGTGGAGCGGAAGCCATTAGAAGGCCCCGAGTCACCGGCCATACGGGTGAGCACCACACGGTACACTCAGGGACGTGGGCTACTTATATCCGCTTCTAGCAAGATAGCCAGAAGAGTACAGTCAGTTTGGGAGGCCTACAACTCCGCCTGGCCAGGGGAGATCCCATCTGCTCAAGGACTGACCAGGCCCCGTTCGCTAGCAAGTACTCCGGGAGGGTCTATCGTTGTTACCAGTAAAGACCCTGAATTACACCGCACCGTCTCTGAGTGGTTCCTGCTACCCCCATTTTCCACGTCGGCTGCCCTGAGGCCATACCCCTCCCGTTGGGGGTTATACTATCACGCTGCACAATTCTACACCGGCCTCAGCGGTCTGCCCTGCAGCGGCAGCTCCATAGCTGCAAATCAACGGGTGGCGTAGTCGACACTCAAATAACATCTATCAAGACTGCCACACACTGAGTTGACTCCCTGGGCACGGACCGGGTCCCCGCCACTCGGAGACTACAACCCTCATCTGATCCGGTTCCGGGTAAGCCCCGTGCGCGAGACGCTGCGCGACACAGCAGGCCCAGGGGCGCGTCAGATGCAGGACTCTGCTGTGCTGGTTGTCATGGTGCTGGATGAGCTGAAGTTTATGTGTGGGGTCAGGAGTAGTGTTGAGCGATACCTTCCGATATCGGGAAATATCGTATCAGATTGGATAGGACCGATACCCAAAAGTATCGGATATCGCCGATTCCGATACCGGAAACCAATGCAAGTCAATGGGACACTAATATCGGAAAGCCATCCCAGCGTGAGAGAATTCTCCTGATTGTTTAATAGCCGGTGGGCGGTAAAAAGCCGCCGGCTTTTAAACAATCACACAGCCCCATACTGCTTCCCCGCAGCCTCCCACCCCGATCCTGCGCTCCCCCCGCCACCTCCCATCCCGATCGTAAGTTAGGACCGGGCGGGGAGCGCAGCACCAAGGAGCAGGGAGCGAAGGACCCGGGCGGGGAAGCCGGCAGTGAAAAGACTACACCGCCGGCTTTCCCGTTCTGTGCTGCGCTCTCCCGCCGGTTATTTCAAATGAACAGCTGAGGTATCAGGTGATGCTGATCAGCTGTTCATTTGAAGTAGCCGCGGTGCCCTCAGAGGGTTCATGTGAGTTCATGCTTCACTGCATGAACTCACATGAACTTTCCCACGGCCGCACAGGTCAGCCTCACCTCCCAGACCATCAGACCCATCATGATTGGTGTGTGCGCAGGTGTCTGTGCGATGTGTGCGGGTGTGTGCGCGATGTCTGCGGGTGTCTGCGTGCAGGCAGACATAGGCTAATGTGACACTACTACTCCCATCGGCCTATGTCTGTCCCCCGTCCACTTGTGCCAGCAGGATCAGCTCGATGGGAGCAGTAGCTATTTTAGCTGCCCCATATGTTATTTTTGCCCCTATACATCTTTTATGTTTTTAGGCCCCCCATATATTTTTTTTGTTTTTGGTCCCCAATAAATTTTAAATACATTTTTCATTGGTGGCCAGTGGTTACCTAAAATAAATTAGTTCATACATTACCTGTCCCCGCCGATCGCCACCTAAAATAAAGTAAAAAATAAAAAACTACACCTATACTCACCTAGACACCTAATTCCCCGAAGCCATCGATCTCCTGTAATAAAATATAAAATAATAAACCACAACCTTATCCTTACCCCTCCGTAGTAGTCCACGAGTGTCCCACGAAGATCTCCAGTTTAGAGCAGCCACATAAAATGTGACCGCTCTAAACCACTGCCGCCGCTAGAATGACGGGGCCGTAAAGCAGCCCCATCATTGCATAAACCGGTGTCTAGGTGAGTATAGGTGTAGTTTTTTATTTTTTACTTTATTTTAGGTGGCGATCAGGTAATGTATGAACTAATTTATTTTAGGTAACCACTGGCCACCAATGAAAAATGTATTTAAAATTTATTGGGGACCAAAAACAAAAAAAATATATGGGGGGCCTAAAAACATAAAAGATGTATAGGGGCAAAAATAACATATGGGGCAGTTTAAATAGCAGGATCAGGCTGATGGGAACTACTGCTCCCATCGAGCTGATCCTGCTGGCACGAGTGGACGGGGGACAGACAAAGGCCGATGTGAGTAGTAGTGTCACATCGGCCTATGTCTGCCTGCACGCAGACACCCGCAGACATCGCGCACACACCCGCACACATCGCACAGACACCCGCGCACACTCCAATCATGATGGGTCTGATGGTCTGGGAGGTGAGGCTGACCTGTGCGGCCGTGGGAAAGTTCATGTGAGTTCATGCAGTGAAGCATGAACTCACATGAACCCTCTGAGGGCACCGCAGCTACTTCAAATGAACAGCTGATCAGCATCACCTGATACCTCAGCTGTTCATTTGAAATAACCGGCGGGAGAGCGCAGCACAAAACGGGAAAGCCGGCGGTGAAGTCTTTTCCCTGCCGGCTTCCCCGCCTGGGTCCTTCGCTCCCTGCTCCTTGGTGCTGCGCTCCCCGCCCGGTCCTAACTTACGATCGGGATGTGAGGTGGCGGGGGGAGCGCAGGATCGGGGTGGGAGGCTGCGGGGAAGCAGTATGAGGCTGTGTGATTGTTTAAAAGCCGGCGGCTTTTTACCGCCTGCCGGCTTTTAAACAATCAGAAGAATTCTCTCACGCTGGGATGGCATTCCGATATTAGCGTCCCATTGACTTGCATTGGTTTCCGGTATCGGAATCGGCGATATCCGATACTTTTTGGGTATCGGTCCGATCCAATCCGATCCGATATTTCCCGATATCGGAAGGTATCGCTCAACATTAAGTAATACATAAGAATAATATGTACTATGTCTGACCACTACAAACACTCATCTGAACTGGTCCAAGTGCTGTCAGGTTTTTTCACGGGCAGCACTTAGACAATACGGTCGTGTGAATATAGGCTTATGATGCATCTGGTAATAAACATGTTAAGGATGGGCCGCTACTCATGGGCCACTGCTGTGTGCTTGCCCCCCAGGCTAAAATGTGCCAGCCAGCCCCTGCTGCACCGGGTGCCAGAAAACCTAGATACACCTTTGGAATAGGTATCCTGCAAAGTAAGGATGGGGTTTGGTGTTTTTAAATGATTTTATTGACTCTGTGCATTTATATTTTGTATCAATAATATGATATGGTTATATATATCTTC